>NW_015626863.1:998799-1017231 GCF_001515625.1 Sinocyclocheilus rhinocerous
ATTATAATATATAATTATAATCAATTGAATTTGCAAATTTTTTTTTAAATGTTCATTTTTTATAAATGTATTTATTATAATTTATGAATTATATTACTAATTATAATTATTTGGTTTCTTCATTATAAATTTTTACATAATATATATTTTAACAGAAAATATACATAATATTATTGTATAATTAATCATAAAATCTAACAGATAATTATAATATATACTGTTAGGTTTATGTATAATTATGTATGTAAATTATATATTGATCAATCAAGGTGATCGAATTTAATAGCATAAAAAATTGCAATTATTTATTTATAAATTACATATGTTTATTTATTTAACAAAAAATGATGGAAAACAAAGCTTTGGATTTCACTCACGTATTCATGGAAAACAAATACAGTTTTTTTTTTTTTTTTTTGCAGTGTTCATTCTAAACCTAGCCATTATATAGTTCAGCATTGTTTTGGCTTGTGACTTTTGTGCCCCTTTTGTGTCTTCACCAGCTTGCCGTAGCTCCACCTTACCTACCGCAGACACTCAACCGGTCAGTCACCACTCTTATTTATTTATGAGGTATGATTAATTTAAGATTGAACAATGTCCCCAAACCTGCATAAAAGCTTCATCTCCACCTTTCCAATACACACTTTTATCACACACACACACACACACACACACACATGAACACACTCAGACTGTACCTTACTGTGGTGTTTGCAAGGTGAAGCTCTGCTGAAACTAGGCCACAGACACAGAGAACAACACATGAGGCTCCTCTGAGTTTAAACATGGTGCTCTAAATGGATTCAAAATCGGTTTCATTTGATCAAGATCAGGAGTTCGATTCATTGTTCCAATTAGTGCATACATGTGCAAGTAATTCTGAGTTCATATGATTAATTATTCTTACCTTCCAATTTAAAGTGATTTAACTGAAATAAAATTGGCCACAGTTCTGATCTGCACAATGCTTCGAGTTGCATTAAATGTATACATATTTCCTGTAGTTTTAAGGATAAAATCAAATGCATTTTGATGTTCGATGTGAATGGAATAGTTTGTCTCTCTTCTGAAGCTCAAATGACACTGAGAGTTTAGTGTGACAGAAATGGATTGAATTTCAGCTTCTGTTACGGCACGTCTGTTCTGTCCAAAGTACCTTTGCTGAACAGTTCATTTTTACCTGATGACCAACATAATACAGCAAATCAAATTTAAGATATATCAACATCTGTTATTGCAATCTTAAAACACTTTTATTTGCTTTTACATTCTGATTTGACAAAGTATTTGAGTAAATATATTTTACATACATGCATGATACTTAAAATATAATTTAATATCAATATTATGTACATTTATTTTAAAATCTTTTATGTAAAGCATTTCATTTATTTTAGAAGTTTGTATTATGATATAACATTTATGTTGTGTTTTATATTGTTTTAATATTAGTATTATACGTATATAATTCTAGAATATTTTCAATTATTTAAAAATATATATTTGATAGAAATAATATTTTAATATATACACTTGCTTAGATTCTGTGGCATTTGTTTATCATAATTATTTCATTTTTGTGTAGTGTGTCATTAAATGGTTGATCATTGATTTACCGATGGATTACAGAATGTTTATTTTAATCTATTGATTAAAATATTTAGATAATGCGTATTATTTTGTTTTACATTGAAATATTAGTACTATTATATAATTCTAAATTTTTTAAAATAAATATATTTTGTTAAATAATACTTTATTATATGCACTTGCTTAGAGTCTGTGTTTTAATACAGTATAATTACTTTTTTATTATTATTCTTTTTTGTGCAGTGCATCATTAATCAATTGATTAGAGATGACCTTCATTATCATCTGTATTTCAATTCTTCTCTCCTGGCTTGATTTTTCCGGAGCTGTATGTGCAAATCAACCTCTGTAGTTCATGTAGTGTTGCCATCCTGCAATTATCCCTCGTTTTTTCCCCTCTTCACCCATCCGACCCTCCCCCTCTTTCCTTCATGGTGGTTCAATCCATGAACCTGTGTAGAGTATCGGTTCACTGTACCTTTAAGAGGAGGAGGGGGGGCTGCTGGTGGAGTGGGGGTTTATATGAATATCAGATGCGCTCAGTTTGTGCCATGCGGGCTTGGACACACACACACCACGCTGGCCAGCAATAGGCTGGTGCAGACGATTCCCACCGAAGACACAGATCTGAGACAGAGAGAGAGATCAGGATGGGTGTTACAGGAGAAATGAAGGAGGACGAGGCTGCGTAAGACAGCACTGAAAGATAAAGCGAGGGTGGGTGAGCAGACTGGAGGAGAGAAGAGGACAGACAGCACCAGCCTCAGCAGGTATGTGGCGTTGCATCACCGTTATCCTCTAGGATTGAAGATTCCCATCTATTCCCATCATGAAGCAGGTTGAATGCAAAAATGATCCATTGAGAAAGCACAAACTGTTCTGGTTTCACACTGACAGATACTGAGAGCTTTGTGCCTTAATGCTGAAGCTCCAGTTTTGATTGCATTTGAATCAATATTCATAAGGCACTTTTTGTTCTAGTCTTCTAGAGTCGGAGGGACAGACAGACAGGCAGAGAGAGACAGACAGGCAGATGCATGTGGATTTTAATGCGCTGTAATGGACTCTGCACACAAGCTATATGAACTCCTGTAAGTGTGTGAGCGAATGCCGTGGACCGATGGGATGTGGCGACTGTCTCTCCATCATTTCATGGACTGCAGAGAGAGTGAGACCGCTGGAGAGACAGACGGGGAGAAAGAGTGATCCGAGAGGGAAAAGTCCATCCTCTGCGGGAATATGAGGAGTGATTTCGAGACAGGAAGGTGAAGTAACAAAGGTGCTTTTGAGGTGGAAGCAGAGCTCTGGAAGTGTACAGCTGTGGAGAAAGGGATGAATGGAGGAAGAGAAGCCCCGGGCTGATGTACCCATCAATCCATGATAAATCGGCAAATAATGTTGGGTTGTATAAACGCCCAACTGGTCATATATTGACTTTCGCAGCTCCTGTGCTGAATGGAGCACAAATTGATAATTTCAAACCATAATGACAGTTCACTCAAAAATAAAATTACTTGCCTCATGTTGTTTTAAAACCTTCTTTTAGAAGAAATTTTGAAGAAACAATATTGGACTTCATTGACATTGTATGGACAAAAACACTGAGATCTTCTTTTGTGTTCCACAGAAGTACGAAAGTCATACACGGTTTTGGAACGATATGAGTGTGAGTCATGAGGCATTTAGCCTACGTGACACCATTTTCAACTAAAAAAAAAAGGGAAAACTTTTTATGTTTTGGCCATTCATTTACCATTGTAAATGGTTACGTCATACGCATTCATATTACGTGTTCAGTCTATAGGAATGTATGCAGATGCGTAGTATTTCTTTACAAAGTGACATCGCCATCTACTGGCCTGGCATGCATAATACAGCGTTTTTTGTCATTTTCGCGGATCGGTGTGAACGGGGATTGTTTTACAATGTTGTTGTCTGTACACAAAACTTTTTTAAAAAATGCAAAGGAAAAATATTTTCTTTTTTGAGTGCATTGTTGTTGTCTAAACGTATCCTAAATTATAAAATTTTCATTTTTGGGTGAACTGTCCTTTTAAAACCATGATCCAATTACACCATTGCTGAAAAGATCTGATTTATATCCATGGGCGCCAGACAGGGGGGTAATAGTGGAACAGAGTAACAGGGGGGCCCGATCGCGAACACATCCCCCCCCAACTGAACGTGATTTTTGCGGTGATTTTGCGGTTTAAGGTTAAAAAAACACATTATTTTCCACATACTGTACATTATTATTTCTCCTCTATGCCCCACCGTTCTGAAACGCGTCGATCTTTACAAAGCTCATCGGTCTGAAAAGCAAGGTGTGCTCTGATTGGCCAGCTATCCAGTGCGTTGTGATTGGCCGAATATCTGAAGCATGTGATGGAAATGTTACGCCCCTTGCCAAAAAAACGTACTTACAGTCTGTGAGTCAGAACAGCCGGCATTGTAGTCTACTCTGCCAGGAAACAGTCCTCCATAAAATGCGCTGGACACATCGGAATATTTGGGTTGAACTGTTCTGGAACAGTGTTGTAAATACAGCTTAACCACTGATTTCTAGTCGTGTCCTCTTTTGGAAGGCCAAACAAAGTAGTTTCGCTTTCACAACGAAACACTGCGTCTCACACGGTGGGCTAGAGTGAGTGGCGGCGGGTGGGCTTGAGAACGGCGCGGCCGGCGGATTCGACGAAGGAGTGGCCGGCGGGCTTGCGGGAACCACATGTGACGACCCCGGACTGGACTCCGCTTCGTCCACGGTGAAAGCTGATCCGGCGATCCACAGCGCAAAGTTGTAGTATTTCCTCAGCAACCGGCACGGATCAACTCCAGGCATGACGAAGCGGATATCGTCCTCTTTTGGAAGGCAAACAAAGTAGTTCCGCTTTCACAACGAAACACAGCGCCTTCACGACATGGCGGCGGAGGCAACAATACTACAGCGAGAATAAAAGTTACGCCTTCTTTCTTTGCGTGAACATTTGGGCGGCGTTATGCAAATCTTCCCACAGAGCGATGTAGGTATGTTGGGGCGTGTTAGAACGAGCCGTTTTAGGTAGGTGTGGCTGACTCTTAACTTTTATAAAGAATATCTCTTTGGATTTGAGACTTTAGTCTTTGCAACTTTACAGATCTTCTTTATGCACCAAGAGCTTGTAACACTCCAAAGAGAAAGGAAAAATTGAAATCGCATCATATGACCCCTTTAAAGGATGAGTAGGGAGGACAGAATTAATTCAGACCTACAGTGTTTGTATCTCACTCTCAGTTTTACTTTTTCTTAAGATTTTTCTGTTTGAAGACATTATTTTGAAGTAAAGAGGTCTGAAATAATAGTGAAGATGATTTAAGGTTGGCATGAAATGTAAATTCATCCTATCTGTTTTCTAAATGAATTTATTGTGAATGATTCATCCACGCCTATGTTTCATGTAATTTTTTTGTTGTAATTTTTAATCAGAATGTTATAACTGGATCTTCTGCTGAAGCGGCAGGCTTCTCCTATCATTTTGTCTGCTTAAACCCCGCCCCTTTCTTACAATTGACTGCAAACTAGCATTCAGATCTGCTGCCAGTGCCATCCAATCAACAACCAACAGATAGAACCAAATCGGTTTCACTCAGATGTACATTGCAATATAGAAAAAAAAAGATCTGTTGCTAACAAGATAAGTATGTAACATTCTCAATGTTGCCACAAGGGGCGCTACAGCAGGCATTAGGGTAAACGCTCTTCTTCTACTGTATATTTTGTCTTTCAGGTCAGCTACTGTCACGAGAAAGCAACAGTTTGAAGAGAATTTTGTTAGTTAAAAGTAGGTTAGTTAAAAGTTAGTTGAACTGTTGACAGCAGGGTTGTGCGCCATTCAGAACTCAATTGAAAATGGCGTTTAATTGAATTTGAATTGATTTTTTGCTAGCAAACAGAATGCTGAATTTGAAATTTCGCTATGATTTGAATTTGAATTGAAATTCATCATACAACTGTCATTTTAAAATTTAAAAACTAGAAAACCAAGTTTTAAATGTTTTGTTTGACAAATCCTTGTTTGAATGTTTTGAAGGTTTCTAGCCATATAGATAGATAGATAGATAGATAGATACTTTAATTCCCAGAATGCATTACGTTTTGAATTGTTTTGCTCTTTCTTCCATCTTTTTTGCATATAGTATATTTAATATTAACAACTTAAAGCTGTCTTTTTATTGAACCATTTATTGAAACCAAGTAGCAAAATGTTGTAGTTTGAAGAGTTTAGCCAACTAAAATAGAACGTACAGCAGCAAAAACAGGCTGTTTAACATTTAAAAATCTTTTTAACGTGCAAGAAATCTTGACTAACATAATTTTTGTGAAGTTGACTTTGGAGAAATAATATTAGTCAAACAATAAACACTACAAGTTCAGAATATGAATCCATTAAGGTGAAGTGTGTAAGTGCAGCACCACTAGTGGCACCAAATGGAATTGCAAAAATAATGATTATTTCCAAACAGGTTTCTGAAAGTCACAGTGTTCACGCTCTTTGGGAATACCAATCTACAAATGGCTTACTTGTTTTTGACTGTTAAAATTGGGATATGAAAAACGTTCATATCCATTTTACTTCAGCTTTATGATCTAATACAAACCATTAAGATGCATATATGTGGCAGAAGATGATGATGGAAGTCTTGGTCGACTGCCATCATTAACATCTGTATGAGTGTCCGATTGTAATATTAGATCCTTAAATGCATCAAACCCTCCAAAGACTTTACAGCTCCATCCGTGTATTTTCACACGATCACATTATAGGACCATAACACAAAAACAGCAAAGTATTTGTAGTTGCTGCTCCGCTGCACCAGGCAAGTGTTTTCTTGTTTGATTTGTACGGTTTGTTGTTTGTACATCGTACCTCTGAGAGTCATGCAGCATCTGATGGTAACGCTTCACTCATCACAACAGCGCCTGGGTCTCGATGGGACGGTGTGTGTTTGGTGTTTGAGATAAAGAGAGAAAGAAAAGTTGCATGTGCATGATGGAGCAAAAAAGAAGAATAAGGAGCAGGAGGATGTGATGCTGTTGGGATGTCATGAACATCTGTCTCTCTGTCAATGAAGCTTCAAAAGCTGATGTTGGAAGTAGATTCAGATACAGAGGAGTAAGACTGAGTGTGTTTGAGAGAGAGAGAGAGACATAAAAGTGGACAGACAGAATAAGAAAGGGAAAGACTCGGAAGCTAAGAATGTAATTGTTTGTGGAAAAATGGATAAAAGGTCTTTAGAAAAAACTGTACTTAAAGACTGTATCTACTGTACTTATGTAAATTAGGGTGACCAGATGTCCCTGTTTTGGGGATTTTGGTGTGTTATCCCCCTTGGATTTGGAAATGTCCCCCTTTCACAGAATGTTCAAAACAGCTCATAAATACACTGCAAAAAAGCCAAGTAACACAAGGAGAAGCATAATGTTTGAATTTAAATTTTTTTTATTTAAAATTGTTAAATTTACGTTTAAAAAAAAGTTATAGTTACTGTATATAGTATATCCACAATTTGTAAAAATTGAAATATGAAATACAATTAAAAATGTAAAAAATATTTGTTAAATAGTTTTATCTTATGTTCTATATTTTGTGTGTGTGTGTGTGTGTGTGTGTGTGTGTGTATATATATATATATATAATATTTATTTTGTTTTATTTTTGTGATTTTTGGTGAAATGTCCTAAAACCAGTTTGGCTTCAAATGTCATTATAATTAGTAACATCATAATTATTAGTTATAATAATAATACATGGAATCTACAACAACTAAAAAACAAAAACATACAAAAATGTATTTTAATTCATAGATAATAACAAATGAGATTTCAAATATTGAAATTTTATTTAATTTGAATAGAACGTTTAAAAGAACAGTATTTTTTAAAAATAGAACTCTTTTGTAACATTGTCTTTACTGTCACTTTTGATCAATTTAATGCATCCTACTAATTTCTTTCTAAATATACTGTGTATATATAGAATTTAATGTAGCAGACTGTATTGTTAGTATTTATTTATTGTTGTCATTTATTTGTATTTAGAAACCTCAGTTGCTGTTTCCCATCTCTAGTCTTAAGTATGTTCGATGAATACATTTATGCATTTGGCTGATGCTTTTATCTAAAGTGACGTGATTGCATCAGTATGTGCAAAGGAAAGACTGGCATGCTGGCAGCATGTGTATTTGGCCTGAGATAAAGAGTGAAGTGCTTTCTAAATAGATCACTTAGCTGTGTATTTAAACATGCACAAACACACACACGTACACACAATACCTTGCAGGAAAAAGCCCTCTCCGCAGTGATTTTATTAGGTTGACACGCTTAAATTTTGCTCTTGCTGACCACAGCCTTTCTCTCTTTCTCTAACACGCACTGTAAAGCTTCACACTTGAATTAGCACATTTGCAAGATACCATCCAGAACATACCATGCACACACACACAGACACTGAGCATCAGAAACATCATTCTAGAGCAGATAAGCTCTCTGCAGTGTTATATAGTGCTGAGGTGACCGCGTGCGTCCCGCTGAAGAGATGGGAATTAAAGAGCCGCTCACTCACTACTGAGGAAGGAAGAGGAGGGAGTCGACTAAGGAGTAAATGAGTGCCAGGAGAGATGGGGTGGAAGAGGCTGATAGTGGAAGAGAGACAGGCTCTGTTACTGTGGGTCCCTGTAGACTGCATGGATTAGGAAGACCGGCGCATGTGCAGCGCCCATGGATAGATCATGGATTACAGTGATGCATTGACTCTCAGCACACAGACATACTGCAGTACTGCATTTCTACGAGACAGTACATTACAGAACATTACAGAATGACTGCATAACAGTGACATCATACAATGCAATACACTGTACAGTACAAAACTACACATGTGCAACAATAACTGCTGCTATCTATCTCTCATGCATTCATTTGTTCTATCTGTCTATCTACAGTATCTATCTATCTATCTATCTATCTATCTAATCTCATAATGTTGGTCTTTTTGAGGTTTAGTTCTCCAGCAGATCTAGGTGTTGCTGTACCCATGGATAGATCATGGATTATAGTGATGCATTGACTCTCAGCACACAGACATACTGCAGTACTGCATTTCTATGAGACAATACATTACAGAACATTACAGAATGACTGCATAACAGTGACATCATACAATGCAATACACTGTACAGTACAAAACTACACATGTGCAACAATAACTGCTGCTATCTATCTCTCATGCATTCATTTGTTCTATCTGTCTATCTACAGTATCTATCTATCTATCTATCTATCTATCTAATCTCATAATGTTGGTCTTTTTGAGGTTTAGTTCTCCAGCAGATCTAGGTGTTGCTGTAGTCCCTGTGGTGGATGACAGCAGCACCAGATCATCTGCGTACAGCAAAAGCTTGATGTTTTCGTCTTGTAGAGTGAGTCCAGGGGCTGTAGACTGTTCCAGCTGCACCGCTAATTCATTAATGTGAATGTTGAACAGTGTTGGTCTCAGGCTACAGCCCTGCTGCACTCCTCTCTTCTGGGTGAAGAGTTCTGTATGTTTATTGCCAATTCGTATTGCACATTTGTTGTTTGAATACATTGCTTTTATAATATCATAAACTTTACCCCCTACACAACTTTGTAAAAGTTTGTAATATAATCCGTCATGCCAGATAGAATCAAATGCTTTTTTTAAATCGACAAAGCATGGAAATATTTTTCAGTGTTTGGTCTGTTTTACGTGTTTATTGATTAGGGTGTATAGGGTAAATGTGGTCAGTAGTTCTATGATTTGGAAGAAAGCCAATCTGACTAGGGTTCAGGACACTGTGTTCGTTAAGGAGGTTCACTATTCTATTGTTTAAAATACTGCTAAATAACTTCCCCAGATTACTGCTCACACAAATGCCTCAGAAATTATTAGGGTCCAATTTATCTCCACTCTTGTGAAGTGGGGTAACAGGTCCTTGGCTCCAGATGTCAGGAAAACAGTCTGAAGTAAGTACAAGGTTGAATAATTTGAGCACAGCTGTCTGAAGCTCAGTATTTTAACCTGGTGAAATGTAAATGACACAGCGCACGAAACTATATTAGTTTCTTTTTTTTCAAATCCATCTAACCGGACCATAGAACGGGACTCTCAAAGCCTTGACATCCGAGTATCTGGGAGATAAGTCAGTAAATTCAAGTAAAATCACAGGCTTCGCTTATCCCGTGCGAATGCACCACACGAAATTCAGATGTGGGGGGGTCATTTCAAAATCACACAAGGTCCCCAGATAATACTAATCCCGTGCGAATAGGGCTTTTGTATTGTTTTAATTTTGAACAGTATCCAGTTCTTATGTCAGTGTTGTTTGGTTCTTTATGTTTCAGATTTGATATTTTTTTAAGTTGTTTTCTTATTGTTTTGCAGTCTGAGTCAAACGATTTTTCATCGTTGGTGGTTTTTTTTTACTATATTTTTTGCCTTTCTTTTTCAAATCAGTTTTACATGCTGCTTTTTTACATATGTAATTTATTTAATCTATAGCCAAATTAAGACCATCTTTAGTTGTTTCAAATTTTTTGTTAATAAATTTAGTGATTTTCAGTTCTTCGGAATTGAGGGCTTGAATAAATTTGTCTGTGCTGTCTGAAACCCATCTGTATCTTGGCTTGGTTTGATACATTTTACAGGTTTTGAGTATATTTTGTGTTGGTGTGTGATGTGTTTTAATATAAATGTTAATTTGGTTATGGTCAGAAAGCAGAGTTTGTTGTATGACTGAAGGAGGATGGGTCCATGTCTCTCTCTCTCTATCTATCTATCTATCTATCTATCTAGTGTCTATCTATCTATCTATCTAGTGTCTATCTATCTATCTATCTAGTGTCTATCTATCTATCTATCTAGTGTCTATCTATCTATCTATCTAGTGTCTATCTATCTATCTATCTAGTGTCTATCTATCTATCTATCTAGTGTCTATCTATCTATCTATCTAGTGTCTATCTATCTATCTATCTAGTGTCTATCTATCTATCTATCTGTCTGTCTGTCTGTTTATCTATCTCTTATATATATATATATATACAGTATATATGCCATTTTATCTTCCTGTCAATCTATCTATCTATCTATCTTTCTATCTGTCTGTCTATGTGTCTATCTATCTACCGTTCTGTTTATCTACAGTATTATATATAAGGATAAAATTATTCATTTTGGGGTGAAATGTTACCTGGACCTGCTAGTCTGCTCTGATCTGTCTGACCTTCATAGTTTTAACAGCCTGTATCAGAGCCCACCGGACGGCTGAAGACTCTTGGTTGGTTAGGACTCTAGGTTGCACAGATGTTGTCAATTAGTTTCTCAGCCGAGGTGATAGAGGAACTGGAGAGGATCAGCGATCAGTCTGACCTTCTCACCTTGAGCATGACTGAGCATTGATGCTCCATAAGCCTCTCTGCATGAATAACGTCTGCTAAATGGCAAGTGACTGAATAAGACTTGATAAACCGAGTGCTGGCTTTAAAGACGTGAGACTGAACGTTTTCAAACCGTTTATCTGACATCTCACTTCCAAAATGTCAAACTGATTCAAAAATTACAATATGCTAATTATTTCTATCTATCTATCTATCTATCTATCTATCTAAACTGCTATTAAACTCTATTTCCTGCAGGTATTCTTTCACGTTCATGAAACTACATTTCCCCTTAACCGTGCTAACAAATCTCACAGCACCTTTTCCTAGATAAAACAAATTCTTCCCATCATCTTTATATCTGCGTCTCTGGAGATTCAGTCCCACACTGAGCTAATGCTGCTGAACACTTCAAACGCTGAAACGTCACGCTGTTGGTGAAGCAGTAAAATATGAAGTGATGAGATGTCAAGAGGGAGAAGAGTGTTTACAGTCTTTCATTTGGGTTATGGATCGTTCCATCAGTGTCACTCACTTGGGGTTCAGTCCGCAAAATAGATTTTTTAGTTATGAGTAATTGTTAAGCTGTTGCTGCGTGGTTGTAAATGTGTTTTCAGTGAACACCACTGCATAGCAACAGGCAATGTTCCTCTAAGTTGCACACACTTCTTACATTGCGGCCACGCAGAAGAAATAATCTGCCGCGCAGAGGACACACGTAAAAATGAGTTGGGAAAGCCATTTGATTGAATTCTAGTAAATACACAGGTGTAGTAAAGTGCAAACTCTACTACATAGGGATGTTTAGATACAGTAACTAAATAAGAATTTACATGTTCATGTTTTTGAAAATATTTAGCTTACAGATCTCAGTTTAAATGCTTCAGTTTGTATTCTATTCAATTCTATTCTTTCAGTTTAAATGCTTCAATTTGTTTTTGTGTTACATTATATTATATTGTATTATTAACCTAATAATAATTGGCCTCAAAATGGGAATTCATGAGCAATATCTGCTTCATTTTTTCATAATATAATACAATATAATATAATATAATATTATTACAAAGAATTTAACTGTTTTGCGTGAGATTTTTTAAAATTATTTTTAATGGAATTTCTTGGTAACACAGTACTGTAAAAACTGTTTTCTCAGGTAAACTAAAATGTGCATCATTTAGTTACATCAAAGGTCAAATCAAGTATAAATAGCACATTCAATTTAAAAGTTATACACTTTTGTGTGTGTGCGCTGTACAGGTCTGTTATAAAGAATGGTTTTGCTCAGGTGGCCGGAATGTCCGCCCGATAGAGAAAAGTTTTGCTCAGCAAGAAAAAATAAATTACAAGGAACATTGTCAACAGGATAAAATTCACTCAGAACAGCCTAGGTCATTAAAAAATGCTAAATCCAATGTGTAATACTCACGGTTAGCAGTTTCTTCAAATGACTAATCTGAAGATTGAGCAATATATGATGCTTAAGACATCAGCTCTAGATATTCTTGATAAATCAGTGTAAGTGTGAAAGAGGACGGTCGGCTATTTATATTACACAAGCATCGTACTTTCTTCTTTCTGAATATTTTGTTTTGTTCAGACAATTATCTGACACGACAGTTACTCCTCCCGCAAGGCTTCGCATTCTTGTCAGAAAAGACAGTGCGGAGAGGAAGACAGCGACTCTCTTTCATTTTCACCCTGTCTCTCTCTCTCTCTTTCTCTCTCTCTCTCTCTCTCTCTCTCTCTCATTACTGTTTGGATTATGGATTTTCATATCAGGGCAGAGTTTCCTTTGAAGGCCCCTGCAGCAGTGCTGCTGTACAGTAAGTGGGTTGCGTGCTTCTCTTCTCCATCATCCTTTTCTCCTTTCCTCTCTCTCATTCTCTCTTTTTCCGGACATTTTTGAAGTCGCTGGCTGTTAAATGACACTGAAGCTGTGCGAGTATTTTTAAATACTCAGACCTCTTGCATGCGTCTCACGCACACGCTCAAAAAATCCTGTCAATCATCTCTTCATGCTCTGATGTCATGGTGATGTGGGCACTGAAATCCCTCCATTCAGACTTTTCATATGATGTGCCCTGCTTCTCTCTGTTTCTCCATGTCTTCTTCTCTGTCTAGTAAAACAAGAACATAGGAGCGTGTTTTTGAGTGAGCAATACTATAATTAGCACTGTTGCACTGGCATTTTAAGTCTTCAAGTGTTAGGTGCCAAAATGTCTCTGATTGAACGGTCATTGTCAGTCCACAAAGAGCAAAATCATGTATAAAAGTACGATTTTGACATTATGAACAACTGGGGATGGTAATAACGGGATTAGATTTCTCTCTGCATTTTCTCTCTTAAGACCATTTTTTGAAGGTCTTGGTCTTGTCTCGGTCTCGACAGCATTTGTACTTGGCCTGGTCTTGGTCTCAGACTAAAAGGGACTCGGATTTTATTTCAAGACCGGTCAAGACCACAACTGTGGGAATATCACAAATTTTTTGTTGTTTTAGAGTATTTTAATGCTTGTTTGGTCTTATTTTAAATAATTGTAAGTCATCTTGAGACCTCCTTGTAAGTTTTTTGAGGCCCCCTAGTGGGTCCCGGCCCCCTGGCTGAGAAGCACTGATTTATATACTGTTATACTGGGTCAGAAATTGATGAGGGATTGTATCAAAAATGTCACCAAAATTTCTTCAACTTCATGCACTCAACTGTCGCAGCTTTAATTATGTCGCAGAGGGGGAGGGGCTATCAGACTCTGATTATGAGTGATAAAATAACCTTATAAAATTAATATACTACACTCTAAAAAATGCTCGGTTAAATATAACCCAGCGCTGGGTTAAAAAGGGACAAACCCAGCTATTGGGTTGTTTTGACCCAGCGATTGGGTTGTTTTGATCCAGCGGTTGGGTTGTTTTGAACCCAACCGCTGGGTCAAAACAACCCAATAGCTGGGTTTGTCCCTTTTTAACCCAGCGCTGGGTTATTTTTAACCCAGCGCTGGGTTATATTTAACCCAGCGTGTTTTAGAGTGTACACGGTTGAGTACATAGTGTATAAGTGCATAGTATAGTGCATCATATTTTGCTAGAATAAGTGACAAAGTAGACTAGATTTTATGCCACTAGTCCAAATGTTAATTGAGCCATTTTCCTTTTTTCCTTTCAGCTTTAATAAAATGTGGCACGACTGGTGGTCTCTAAACTGCCTTTTTCAACCAAGAAGGCATTGATGGTTACAGGTTAATGTGCATGCATATATAGCTCGGTCTTCTGAACATGTTTCTGATTCTTTCACAGCATCTGTGACCCCATATGTTGAAGTCCATATGCACGCTGACGGTTTTACATGCATGCTTACAGATGAAAGCGTTGCAGTTGCCGCAAGTAGCCATTAAATCTGGTTTTCATTATCGAGGTCACCATAACATGTTTTACTGCCGATGAACCATGCAGATCGGATGGTTGTTCATTTAAGACACGTCCTCTGACACCCGGCGATGCTCCTCACGGGGGGACTGACCCTGAGAACGGCTACATTAGTGTCAATCCTCAATCTCTGGCCGTTTAGAGCCTCCTGCGGGCGGTCTGTCACAAGGTCAAAGGTTAAACAGGATCCCGTCTTCGCCGAGAGAGTCCTGAGAGACAGAGGGAGAGATGTTAATTAAAACCTAGTGGCGAGGGGTCAGATTTTGTGCCTCATTTAAATCTACTGGTGTGAAATCTCAGTCCACTGACGATTTTTCGTGATATGGGTTTCTCCTCATGGCGAAATTAATTAACATTCAGCCATCGCTGTGATAATTTAATGCTCATACTTATAATTAGATAGTTTCCTCGTTATTTTCCCAAAGCAACATGCCTCTTTGTGTGTGCGTAATAAGTTGTGTGCTGGATAACAAGCAGAATTAGTTGGAGTTTTATTCCACCTTCCACTTTAGCGAGTGTGTGTTTATGTCCCGCTGGTTTATGCTAACGCTGATTAATATCTAATCAGACTTTCACCTTCCAGCAGGTGTTTCATGTACTCTGAAATATCAGCCTCAAGTTATGATTGCTTGTTCGTTTCCTCTATGACATCTTCACTTCAGTATCATGATATCTTTAATTTGGGATCGTGCATATCTTGCGCCCTAATTTCCTGCATGTGAGGAACTTGAGAACTGCACTGCAAAATGTGATTTTCTTCAGATTTTTGTCTTGTTTTCCAGTACAAATATCTAAACATTTTTAAAGCAAGTAACATACACCTGAGAAGCAAAATGACATAACATATCGAAATTAAACGTGTATGCTTAAAAAAAACAAGAAAAATATCAGCCAATGGGGTAAGGAAAATAAACTTGTTTTCCATTATTTATTTTTTATTTAAATGTTTCTTTAATCTTGTTGAAAACAAAAATGAAAATACTAAAAAAAAAAAAAAAAAAAAATCGTGTGCCTTGTAAAATGGTTTAAAGACAGTGGCCTGTGAATAGTACTTTTTGTTCAGCAAGGATGTATCAAAAGTGACAGTAAAATATTATAATGTTACAAAAGATTTCTTTCAAATAAACATGCTTTTGAACTTTATATTCAACAAAGAATCCTAACAAAAATGTTTTAGGGTTTCCACAAAAATATGAAGCAGCCAACTGTTTTCAACATTGATAATAATAATAAATCTCTTGAGCAAATCAGCATATTAGAATGATTTCTGAAGGATCATGTGACACTGAAGATTGGGGTAATGCTGAAAATTCAGCTTTCATCACAGGAATAAATGACATTTTAAAATGTATTCACATAGGAAAAATTTATTTTAAATTATAATATTATTCCACAATATTACTGTTCTTACTGTATTTTTTATCGAATGAATGCAGCCTGGGTGAGCATTAGAGACTACTTTCAAACACATAAAAAAAAATTACCAACCACAAACCTTTGAACAGTAATAATGTAGAATTAAATCTAACTGTACATTAAAATGAGGCCCTTAGACTTTATTTTTCATTTGTTAAAAACATTTCCCCACTGATTCGTGTGATTTCATTTCTGATAGTGAGAAATCCCTAGTAGTTGAGCCTGATAACAGATCAGGAGATTCGCTGCTGGGGTGCAGATGTTGTAACAGCACAGTAAAGCTGTCAAACAGCGTTAGACTTCTCATATGTTCTCTGATTTTCTTTTATTTTCATTCTCTTGTTAGGGGGTCTTTAGATGAACTTTCCTATTACTGTGTGCTGCTGGACTGGTTATTGAAGTCCAGCACAGACCAGACTGCTTTATTAAACACCTGTAGATGATGGATCATCTCTTTTAGATTTCTGTTTTATGATATATTATTAAACCCAACATGAATAATCCTTATTATTGCTTCTTTCTTTCTTTCTTTCTTTTTCTTTCTTTCTTTCTTTCTTTCTCATCTCAGCCTGTCTGCTCACTCTATGGCACACAAACGGTGTGTGTACAGTGTCTATGGCAGTGTTTAATAGCGAGGTCACCGTCACCATGAGTGATGACCTCCATTGTGATGTCATAATCAGAAGCACTGGACACGCCCCCGATGCGGTCAAGGATTCTGGGGAGTTTCTCATTACGCTCTAAGATTACAATCAGCCCTGAAACGGGACTAGAAAATAAATCAAAACATTTTGTATGTAACTTATTTATTTTTATATTTATTTTTTATTGTTCATAGAATTTCCTACAGTCTAATTAATTGATTTCTTTGTACATTTACAGTGTACAGATTATTTCCAGAAATATTCTATTATATTTAATAATTTTTATATTCATTTTTATGTTCATATAATTTCCCATAATTAAATTAATAAGTAAATAATTGATTTCTTTAATTTTTCATTGATGCAGTTTACAGAATATTTCCAAAAATATTATTATATTATATATTATATTACATAATTGTTTTATATTTATTTAATTATTATTTTATTCATTTATATAATTTTCTTCTGTTAAATCAGCAAGTTGTTTAAATAAATGATTTCTTATTTTTTTCACTGATACAGCATACATATTATTTCCAGAAATATTATATGATATTTTTTAGATTTAATTTATTTTTTTATCCATTTATTTAATTTCCTAATTTAGTAAACAGGTTATAAATTATATACTGTACGTTAATATTTAATTTTATATATTTAATTATATTTAATAAATTAATAACTCAATAAATAATTTTAATTTCATGAACCATTGTGTAAGAGCACTTAATTTCCTCATAATCCTCTAATGAACCCCAGTGTCTTTCCTGTGTTTAATTTTTTCCATTATTTTTCACCCAGCTTTCATCATCTCTCATCTGTTCCTGACACTAAACGAAGGACCATTAATCTTCTGGCCACTTTACTGACTCCCCTCAGGCAAGAATGCCCAGAATCCCCTGACACTTACGGCCGATCGTTCATACCTGCTGAGAGGCGTCCGGGGGTCAAAACATCTGTCATGCCACATTTGGTTTATGTGTCTATCTGAGGAGTGTTAAAATTGGGTGGTAATAAATCTTTGTGCACTCTGTCACACACAAACACACGGACATTAGATGGGTTCTTTTGTCATTATAGATGATTGCATGATACCTGCGGTTATAACCAAGGACAGAGAATAAGTAAAGAGAGAACTGAACTAATCTAGCTTTCTAATAAACCTGGCATTTTATACTACAAATATTAACAAACTGCTTATGTGCTTCTGCAAAGCACTGATTGGTCCTTTGAGGGCTCTGCTAGCTGCTGATTGGTTGTCACAATGCTTTGTTTTACTTCAACATCAGAATGGGCCTAAAAGTTAAAGTGTGTAACTCGAATTCTTAGAATGGCTTTAAATGTTGTGCTGCTTTTAAAATTGCTCTTTTTGTGTGAAAGGAATAGCATGCCAACCTCTGTCTCAACCACCGGTGTGAATGTAGGACTAGCAATAATAATATTTATCTGAACATTGGTAGATGTTGGCAGGGCACAAGGGCTGATAAAGAAAGCCTGCTTGGAAATAATGATTATTATTATGTTTGATGAAGCCAGTGTCACACAAATTACACACTTCAGCTTTGATGTTACTTGAAGTTACTGGTGGCCATCAAGACGTAATTTTTCCTCTCAGTCCTGGTAGTTTTTTTATGACACACCTTGTAAACATTCTCTCTCCTTGTCTTTGTCTGTTGCTAAAGTGAAAATCTTTGTACCAGTTTTAGATAATGTAAAAATGTCTTGCTTTTTGTATTATTTGTTTGCATTTATTTCACAATTATAGTTATATGTTTTTATAACTAAAACCATAAAATCTTTTGTTACTTTAACTGAAATAAAATTATATATATATATATATATATATATATATATATATATATGAACATTTTAGCATGGTGATGGATATGACAATGTTAATGTATTTGGTCTTGGCGGAAC
>NW_015626863.1:1017521-1022884 GCF_001515625.1 Sinocyclocheilus rhinocerous
AATTACACATTTTTTTTCTCAGTAACTGTAACTGATTACAGTTACATTTATTCTGTAATTAAATTACGTAATTCCGTTACATGTAACTAGTTTCTCCATATATATATATATATATATATATATATATATATATGCTTAGTTGGCAAGGCAACATTTCTAATTTTTTTAGTTTATTTTGATGTACTAAAATAAACTGATATACATTAATAAAAACTATATACACATATTTAAAATAATAAAAACAACTAATAAAAAATGTCAAAAACACAACATAAGTACTAAAAATATGAAAATTTTCAAAATATCAATAAAAATTGTAATAGTATCTCGATACTGAAATAACACTGAACCGTAATTATTCAACATTGAACCATACGTTTTGAACTCATTTCCCACTGTTCATGGTACATGGCCTTGGCATTGCTAGCACCGTGCTATACTGTTTGAACTACAGGAATATTTCAAATCGAGCACATTTTCTTTGAAACAATGCAAAAATGTAGTTTATTGCAAGTAGTACTTAACCTTAACCCAATGCATTGTTTACTTTTAAAGAAATAGTTCTGCTTTTAATTGACTGCAGAATTGATTTTCTTAGGTTCTATTCACACAGAAATATGTTTTTGCAAAACGCAAGACATGCAGTGGAATGGAAAAAAAAAATGCTTAAAAGCACAAGGTTTCAAGAAAAGTTGAACTTATTTTCACTTGAGCGTCTCATTATGTTGTGTTTAAAAACACGAGACGCAAGACCGTGGAATGAAAATGTTAAAAGCTGAACTACTTTTAACTTAACGCACTACATTTTTAGCGCAGTGTCATGCACGAGGTGCTACAAAAGACATGAGACACAAACGCAAGATGCAAACACAAACTGCACGTTCACATACTGTAAATGAACAACAGAAAAGCAGCACATTTTGCCCTTTACAGCAACACCCTGGCATTAAGGCTTTGAGTTTTCCAGAGGCGAGTACCACACTTTCTTCAATAAGATACAAACTAGTTTATTTTACCTAAAATTAGTTCTGACTGTACCTACATATTATAGTTTACTACAGCATTTAATTGTGCTTTCTATAGCAGGTGTATTGTTTACTTGACTCCATCCCAGTTGTTGGTTTCTTCCAAGCAGCTAGCGTTATGAATAAATGATCTGTAATTACATTAAATGTTAAGCAGAGCTGTGTCTGGTTGTATTTGTGTGCTCACCTCAAATTGCTTGTCAGTGTCCTTGCCTTCTGGTGGGAAAAAGTGTGTTAGCCCAGCTGGGAAGACTGTTTGCATACCGACAGACACGACTTGTGTACCTAGAAAGTTCAATAGTGCGGTTCCTTCAGCTCTCAGCATCAGGCCATATATGATGAGATGGAAGTGTGTTTTTGAGTGCTAACTTTTCTACTTCAGCTTTCTGTTTCTTGATGGTTTTGCAGCTTTTATTAGGCATTATATCTCTTTAGAAAGACTCTGAATATAGTGCACACGTTGTATGGACTACTTTTTTGGTGCTTTTTAATGTAAATGTCCCTGAAAAAGTTCTCAATTTATTTTAATAACTTTCAAATTTGGCTATGCTGATTTGTAATATTCAAATATAATTTCATGCTGCAAGAGACCCAATCACTCTCTCATTGGTTAATTGCAATAGTCTCCACCCACTTGTCCATCTCATTAATTACAGCTGCTCTGGTGTAGAGGAGGTTTAAAAGCTCTTGTGGTAGATCAGCATATGAAGGACTTTATGACTATCCGTGGATTTTTCTATTCTTCTCACTATCTGAAACGCTTTCTGTAGTCTCCACCCACTTGTCCATCTCATTAATTACAGCTGCTCTGGTGTATAGAGGAGGTTTAAAAGCTCTTGTGGTAGATCAGCATATGAAGGACTTTATGACTATCCGTGGATTTTTCTATTCTTCTCACTCTCTGAAACGCTTTCTCCATCTAGATTTCCTCCCAGCGGTATGATAATACAATGTTTTCTCCTCTGATCTCCCATCACTTCTGTGGGTTTTGTTGTTTTGGGTGTCTTAATTAGTTTGGGCCTCTATTTTGGGCTCCTCGGTGGGTGTTGTGTCTCCACAACATCTATGAAAAACAACATTTTTCTTTCGAGTTGTTCTGTCGCCAGTTTTCTTTAGAGTTTTTCTCCATCTTATTTTCACGTTCGACCGGCTAGAATGTCTTGAGTGAGGTATGCAACGCACTATTGTGACCAGATTTATTATTTATTTATTTTAAAGCTGCAAACTGGAAGGTAGTGTTATTTAATGAATGTTTATGTTCCTGAAAAGAAAAACATTAGCTTTTTTTAATTAATATTATTTATTTATTTAGTATTTATTTTACATTTAGTTTTATGTATTTATTTATAATTAATTTAATGTTTTTAATAAGTTTTAATAAAAGTTTTCATAAGTAAGTTAAGCTATTTTTTTTTTTTATTTATTTGTTTTTTATTTAGTTTATTTTAGTTTTTTGTATTTTTTGTTAGTCATTTAATTAGTAGTTCATATATGTATTATTTTTAAAGTGTTCACCACTTTTTCAGTTAATTGCCTTTTAATTAATTAATAAATATATATGTGTATATAAATTTTTTAATTTTTTTTGCAGTACATTTACATAGTCCTGTGGTGTTTATTTATTATGGTGGTGTTAAAATTATTTATTAATTATTATTATTATTATTATTATTACAAATAATTTTGTTGCTCTGTGCTCCTATATTGTTTATTATTTAAACACTCACATTGTAGCTGTGTGTTAATGCAATGCAGAAATTAGCAAAATGCATCTCTCTTTGGTTGTATAATGATTTTCTGTGTGCATGACCGCATTCTCGGCTTTATAGTGGTATTGTGAGTGAGTCCAGAGGCTGTGTGTTTCTCAGTTTGACAGGTCAGACAGCATTAGTGTTAGCTGACATGTGCTAGAGCTCACTGTGCTATATATCCTCCAGCAAAACACACACACACACAAATCATAATTCTTCGATCAGCACGCGGTTGCCAGGCATCGGTATGACAACCTGCCTGCATGTTTTATCATGTTCAACCTTTATCACATCATCAGACAATTTCCGTCCCACCATCTCGCCGTCTTATATCTACATCCCTGATTTCCTCTTCCCTCCTGTAACACGTCAGTTTTCCCTCCCGTTGGGTTTGAGAGATATGACTGTATCGTACACTGCTGTGTGAAGACATCAGTGTACATGAATATCACATCTTTACTGTCACTTTACACGGTTGCTTCATATATTACTGGATCAGTTTTTTTTTCAAACATTTTTTCAAACATGACAAGATACACAGCAAACAAGATGCACGTTTTATTTTCTTTTTGTTAGCTGCTTATAGTTTTATCTGCATGTTATGTTTTTTTTATCTTTTGAGTTAGTGTTTTGCTCTGGGATTTTAATAATGCCTAATAACATTAAAAATTGTACAGCACTTTGGTACAGTTGTTTTTAAATGTGCTTTATAAATAAACGTGAACATGAAGCAAAAAAAAACTGTCTAGTTTTTTATTTTTTAGTACTTACATTTAAACTTATTTTATTTCAGCTAGTTGCCCAGCCATTTCATTTAAAATTTTATTTTTATTATAGTGTTCACTGCTTTTTTTCATTTAATTCCCTTTTTTTTTTGCAGTACATTTACATGATGATGATTATTATTATTATTTAGTACTTCAGTTTAAACTTATTTTATTTCAGGTAGTTGCCAAGCCTTTTCATTAAAAAAAAACTTTTTTTTTTTTAGTGTTCACCACTTTTTTTCAGTTAATTGCTTCTTTTTTTGGCAGTACATTTACATAGTCCTGTGGTGGTAAAATGATTTATTATTATTATTTATCTAATTTAATTTTATGTAATTTTTTATTTAATTGAATTATTGCTTTATTTATTTATTTTTACATTTTATTTCAGCTTTATTGCAATTAATGAAAATTATTTTTAATAGTTTAGTTTCAGTTAACAATAATAACACATCTCTGAATCCAAGTTTGCATACTTCTGCAAAGTGTGTGTTATGAAAAGTGTGTGTATGTGTGATAGTAAAGCATGCAATTATAAGTATACAGTAAGCCAGTACACTGAAACTAGGACATACTACAACTTCATCAAATTAGTCTTGGAAACACATCAGAGAAACTAGTCCTCATTTGTAGCACATGGGGTTTTGAGTAATATTAGCCTAAAAGCATTCACTAATACAAATTGCATCAGAAATAACATACAGACAGTCACTTTAGTCATCATATTTTATAATACAATGATTTGGGAAGCTCTAATCCTAATCTTGCAAACTTCAACTTGAACTCCATTCAACATACCAAATATCCAGCTCTTGACCTTTTGCTTTCCACTTTTTCCTCTCCACAGGTTTTTAAGGAGAAGGAGAGAGGGAGAACTAGAAGAAAAGCTGGCGAGATAAAGTGCTTGTGATGTTGCGTGGGGATGATGCCGAATATCAGCGCCGCTATCACACTCTGGGCAGCAACACGCGCCGCCTCTCCAACCCCGACATGGAGGCCTATGCTAAGCTCCACAAGAGCGGCGACATGGAGCATCAGAGAAACAAATACCCTCCGCAGCACGCCGCCACGCTGGTCAACACCAACTGTGCGCGGCAGCAGGTAACACACGCGACTTTGTCTGTGTCTGTGTGTGTGTGTATTTGGTATGTCTACTCCAGATATGTTGAGCCTTGGTGATCGTATGGGAGATGCAGGTTTGAATCGGGGCCCGTTTTGTCCTGATTCCACACAGCTACCTTAGAATTAATGCTGCTCTATATTTATGCTCTGTTTAAATATTGAAAAGGCCTTTGATGAGTGTTTTTCCGCCTGTCTTTTGTTTTTGTTCTCCGTTTTCTGTGTTCCTGTCTCCTCTTCTGTCTGTCATACTTCCTCCCACCTCTAATTATCTCTTTCATCGTCCTCCTCCTCTTTGCAGTCAACTCTTTGAGTTTTTTTTTTTTCCTCCTTTTTTTTCCATTCTTTTGACCTGGACTAATAAGCAAGCACATAGTAACCATACATAGCAGTGTTACTTATTTAAATAATATTTAAATTTCTAGTCATATTTTTTAAATTGTTTTTTAATTTTTATATTTTCAGTTTTTCATTTTTAATAATTTTGTGCTTTTTGTCATTTTTATTATGTTAAAATATATATTTCTATATAGTTTTACATTTATTTTAGTTTTTGTTAGTAATTAGTTTAGTTAATTGCTAATGCTATAGCTATATATATATACAGTGGGTACGGAAAGTATTCAGACCCCCTTAAATTTTTCACTCTTTGTTATATTGCAGCCATTTGCTAAAATCATTTAAGTTAATTTTTTTTCCTC
>NW_015626863.1:1022947-1052708 GCF_001515625.1 Sinocyclocheilus rhinocerous
ACTATATATATATATATATATATATATATATAAAATATTTTATTTAATATTTATATAAAATGTTATTTTAGCATTATTTCAATTAACAAAATTTTTAAAACAATTTTAAGGTTTGGTCATAGTTAATGTTGAATGAAAATCCAGTCATTATTTAAGTTAGTAATTAAACTTACAGTTAGTTACCAAGACGACAATGTTCAAAAATGTTCATTTTAAGTTTTTCATCTAATATTTATATTATTATTTCAGCTTTATTTCAATTTACAAAAATGTTTTTAATAAGTTCACATTTGCCGTTGTTTGGTGACATTTTGCGGGCAAAACAGTCAGTCCAATAGGAATCCATGTGATAAGGAGTTTCAGATTAAGGTGAAAAATTTACAAATTTTGCTAATTTTCAAGTTTCCACACCTTTAGTTTTAGTTAAACATTAACAACACTGCCACATAGCAACATTCTGAAATACCTTAGAAACCGCATAGCAACACCCTGTCAACCACCCACAACAGTCTAACACTGTGAACCTTTCAAATACACAATCACTGAAATTCTCATTAGAAAATGTACAAGTCTAGCTTATATTTGCAGCTATGTGCAATTCCATATTGCCATTTGCTCTTTTCTTTTAGCCATCCCCCTCTCTCTCTCTCTCTCTCTCTCTATCTATCTATCTATCTATCTATCTCTCTATCTACCTATCTATCCCCTCTTTCTTTTTCCCCTTGGAATCTCTCCATCATTGCTTGTATTTGCTCTATGTATTTGCCCGTCTGGCTGCATCCATCGTCTCCAAACACCACTGGAATGAGAAAGAGAGAGGGGAGTCTACCGTTACCATGGTAACCAAGCTCATGTAGGTAAATCAATGACATCACATAGCTAGCTGGCATACAGGGGACTGAGACCCAGAGAGAGGAAGAGCATTGAAAGACAGAGACTTCATGAAACGACATTCGCATTTCACTTCCATAAAGCGACGTATCTGTGCGTGAAACGGGAGGAAATGTAGGGCGAGACTTGGATTTTTTCTTCAGGAGCTGATTGGATCTTGCAATGTGAGCATTATGTATCAGAATGTGAGTTTGCAGTGGATTGTAGGGGTTTGTTCCCCTCCTCAAAAACCACTGGCACACACTTTTGAGGATTTTTTACTGGGACGTGAAGGCTGAAGGTCAAGTTCACCCTCCAGAGCATCTCCATGCAACCCAATGGTAATGATTCTTAAAATCTGTCTTAAAATGTAATGTAAACTTAAAATGTAATGTTAATATGCATTAAATGACTGTATTAATACTGGCACCTACACCTACCACAGTAAAATAAAACTGTGACTGAACAGTTATTTGGCTATTAGTAACCATCAGCTGAAACCTTGTTTCTCAGGCAGTTATGATGAGAGTTTTCTGTGGAAAAACATGCGCTGAATCGTGACGTGCACAATAAGACCAGGAGTGTGTATTAAAGTAAATAGGGTCCATTGTGATTTCATGTTGACTGTTAGCTTCAGGATGCAGAGAGAGACTAAGGAAGTTATTACAGTTCATAGATGGAGAAACAGCAGATGAGGAGAGGAGAACTAGATACAGAAAGTCAGCCGAGAATGTAGCTGATTAATTAGTGATGGTATCATACCTTCATCAGTCTGTGAGGACATGAGAAATCCACAGTGAACAGACAGAGAGTGAGAGACTGACAGCTTGATGGTACGATTGAGAATGTAATCAGGTGCAAGTAGTGTGTGTGTGTGTGTGTGTGTGAACATGTATTATGGTGGGATGTAATATATGGATGCTCTCAACCTGAAAGCATGAGCATTCACATACTGTACCATTTTACTTCTGAATTTAGACATACTTCATATTGAAATAGAATATTTAATGGGATTTTTATTTTGCAAGCAATATCCATCCATTCTATTTTATTTTATTTTATCGTTTATAAATGGTTCCAATTGGTTCCAAGTTGAATGCAAAGATGTAACTATTTATTTAGTTTTATAAATAATTTCATTTAATAAAAATTAGTATTAATAATAGTATGAATAATGATATTAATATTAATAATAGTTGTTGTTGTTGTTGTTATTTTTATGCTTTTTATTTTTATTTTATTTTTTAAACTTTTTTTCCATCTAGAATAGCGTGCACCGATGAATCATGGATGGTATTTTTAAAAATAAAGTGGAAAAGGTCACATGAGCATTTGCCTACAATTTTACTTCTGTATTTTGACATACTTTAGAACAAAAATGAAAAAAAAAATCTAGTTTTTTTTGCAAACAACATCCATCCATGGATTCTGTTTATTTTATTTTAATTTATGATTACCTACAGTACAGTTATAGTTCATAAACAGTTCCAATCAGTTCCAAGTTGAATTTAAAGATGTAATTCTATTTTTTATTTGTTACATAATTATTTAATAATAAAAATATTATTATTATTATTTTGAGGCTTTTTGATGTTTTTCAGTCTAGAATAGCGTGCACAGGTAAATTATGCACAGATCAGCAATGTTTTATGAAAGTAAAAAGGGACAATTTTGATTTCATGTTGAATTTAAAGTATGCTAAATTGTAGTGATGTTGTAGATGTTTACCTACAGTACAGTTATAGTTCATAAACAGTTCCAAGTTGAATTTAAAGATGTAATTCTATTTTTTATTTGTTGCATAATTATTTAATAATAAAAATATTATTATTATTATTTTGAGGCTTTTTGATGTTTTTCAGTCTAGAATAGCGTGCACAGGTAAATTATGCACAGATCAGCAATGTTTTATGAAAGTAAAAAGGGACAATTTTGATTTCATGTTGAATTTAAAGTATGCTAAATTGTAGTGATGTTGTAGATGTCTGTGTCGTCATAGCAACAGTGTAGGCGGTTGTATGACATGCAAGTATAGAAGCAGGTGTGGCCTGCCGCAGTGTCTGAGTGTGTGTGTGTGAGAGTGAGAGAGAAACACACACACACACACACACACACACACACACACAAGAGGATGATGCCTGTGTGAGAGAGACATAATCAATGAGAGGCAGAGAGAGGGATTGAGAGAAATATGATTAGAGGCAGGTGGGTTTGCTTGTCAGGTCAGGGTGGGTTTTCATCTCATTTCTGTTCTTCCTCGCATACTGAACTACTCGTACTGTAACTAAAGCCCTTCTGCTACTGTATGTGTGTGTGTGTTCGGACGTGTGAATTAGTGTATTAAAAAGTGTCTTTTGTGTTCTGCTCTGACGCACACACTTCTGCTGGTCTTAGCGATTAGCTAAATAGTGTTTCAAAACATAGTGAGGCAGTGTTTTGAGTTTCACCAATATGAGAAGTCAAAGAAGCACTTCTGTTTTACATGGCCTGTATGAATCCAGAAAAAATTATGCCTTCTCAGGCAGTATCTGCAGGTATCCAGGGGTTGCATAACATCCCATCTATTAAGATGTCTACTAATAAGCACAGATTTGCCCTTCCTCTCATTACCAATGCTATCCCACAATCCTGTATCTGTGATGGTTAGTTGAATGGAATATGGCATTTAAGACTGTACAAATATTTGCACATTTTCATGTTCGGTTTATGGTTTTATTTCTACAGACAAATAAGAGTTTGAAAGCATTAAATACCAACTCCCGATTTGTTTCTAGAGAATGTGATGTTGTGGTGCCTTGAAAGCCTGAAAATCAATTTCCTTCATACAAAAACACTGTGTTAAACCAATGGCCTTTGGTTTTTGACACAATCAAGAACTTCTCTTAATTTTGTGTAAAATGTGGTTAAAAATATGCTTAGAATGTTTTTCTATTGGCTAACAGCAACAGTCAATCACCGAACAGAGCTCAAATACCTATATCCATATTTTTCTATTCCATCTTGAATGTTTTTCATGGATGAAATAAACTTCTGTTCAGATTTTTGGGGTCATTATAATATATATTTTTTTTAATAAGTGTCTTATACTTGCCAATTTATTGATTAAATTTTTTTTATAAATAAATGCATACATAAATAAAAAACAGTGATATTGTGCAAAATTATTACAGCTTAAAATGTTTTTCAGTGTCACGTGACCTTTCAAAAATCATTCAAATATGCTGATATGCTGCTCAAGAATCATTTTTATTTATTGTCAGTGCTGAAATCAGTTTGCTGCCTTGTGGAGACCATGATGCATTTTTTCACCATTTATTTGAAATAGACAAGTTTTGCAGCATTTTAAATGTCTTTACTGTCACTTTTGATCAATTTAATGCATCCTGGCTGAATAAATATATTAATTACTTTTGAATGCTAGTTTGTGTTTCAATAGATGTAAACCTGCATAACTCATTACTCTTTCCCTTCGGTCTCTCTCTCTCATTCTCTTAGCAGCCACATTACTGGAGTTTTAAGGTAAGAGACATCTCTCCCTCTCCAGATGTATGTGTATGCATGTTTATGAGTTTCTGCAT
Source organism: Sinocyclocheilus rhinocerous (assembly GCF_001515625.1). Lineage (NCBI taxonomy): Eukaryota > Metazoa > Chordata > Actinopteri > Cypriniformes > Cyprinidae > Sinocyclocheilus > Sinocyclocheilus rhinocerous. Next base: position 1,027,396 of record NW_015626863.1, read on the forward strand.
GTTTGTGTAGCTTTAATGATCCTCAAGGAAAACTTCAGATGCAAAACATCACAATATATCCACACCGTGCAATCAAACTAAACGATGCATGACACAAAATGGCACTGAGTGAATGAAATGTATGAATACATTAGCTGGTAATGGTCTACTGAATGAATGGTGAAACACTGCTCTTGCACACTGCCTCACAGGGAGTAACATTTAACGTTAAAGTGTGCACAGTGCATTCTGAAGGTGCATACTGGGATAATCCAGCGGCTCCGTAGGAGCATTTATTATGGAAACTATATGGCAAATTATTTATTTATAGACTCTGTGCATTTCCTGGAAATCCATCTTCAAGACAAACTCCTCCACAAGGTTCCAGAGCACTGACTCACCTCCATTGTAAATGCAACCTAGAACATCGAACTCCTCAAGGGACTTCTGCAGGTCTTCAAGATGTGAGAAGTGAAGCAACCGGTCTGCATCCCCTAGGGGCGCTCGGGACGCCTACAGTCTCTTTGGCACTGGGACAATGCTGGAACTCCTCCAGAGCTGAGACACCTTTCACAGGATCAGGAGAGAGGACAGGTGTTGAAGAAACCTACGGAGCATCCCGAGGCTGATTTGGTCAAGCTGTGCATGGCCTTAATCGACTTCTTTAACTCCCTGGAGAGCTGAACGTGACAAACCTACGATCTGAAGTGTTACTGAGATCCTTTTGAGCAAGAAACTTGCCTTCAGCTTTTTTTCTGGTCTGCTCTGTTCTTGTAAGCTGTTTAAACCTTCAGATGAAAAGCGTTTTTCAGATGGCGAATAGAGTGAAAACCAGGAACATTAACTAGTTCGGTGGTCAAAATCATTGAAATCTCACTTGCTATTATCTATGAATTTTAACATTGTTTAATTGTTGTGGGTTCCATGTATGCCTAATATTATTATAATGAATAATTATGATGTTTACTGAACCTTACTAGTTTTAATACTATTCGTATTCACCAAAAATCACACTATAAAAATAGTAAATAATAACCAAAGAGCAAACCGATCAAAACAGTATCATATTATAACAAAATTATGACTTTACAAAAACCATTACAAAAATAAATAACCTATGATAAATAAAACTGTATTTAACAAATATTTGTATTTAATATTTTTGTATTTCATATTTTCATTTTCACAAACCGTAATTAACACCATTTTTTAAACATCTTATCCACCTTTTTCTTGTTGTAAAAATGGGCGCGGCCATTTGTAAATTCTATGGGTCTGGCTTCCGGTCTCATGTCCACTCCGTCCCGCTATTTTTATCTGAACAAAATAGTTTGTTTTGCTGCTTGATATTGAAAGTTGGTGTAAATGTTACTTCATGCTTACTACCCCTAATTATGATTATTTGCATTTTAGACTTATTTTGAGCACAAAAGTATATGCTTTCTGCAAATGTAGTTGTTGCAGGTGTAACCGTTTAGTCAATTATTACTTTATTTATTCACTGACGGAACTTTCGAGAACATTTCAAATTGTTCCCAAAACAGCACAAAACAAACAAACAGTATTACTTTAACATGAATAGTTAGTGACTATGTCACCATGAAGCTTGAAACCAATAACCGTTACTACATTTGAATTTGAATTTACTTCACGACCGTTAAAAAAGTATGTTCTATATAGTATGAATATGGGTAGTATTATGAATGAAATTCGTACGTACTACATCCGCCATGTGGTTACTGTCACATGACCTACCAACGTCAGTTGCGTCGCATCCCTGCCATTCATAAATACTCTCCCATGGCCTCATGGGATAGTAAAGTGTCCATCGAATGTGCACTTCAGAATCCGGGCGGAAGAAGTAGGTCATCCTGGTACTTTTCACATACTATTTTTCGAATACTATGAATTCGGACATACTACTCACCTCACATACTTGCTGCGTTCAAAAGATCTTAAAGGGGTCATATGATGCTATTTTAAAGATCATTATTTTGTGTATTTGGTGTAACAGAATATGTTGACATGCTTTAATGTTCAAAAAACACATTATTTTTCAAATACTGTACATTATTGTAGGTCCTCTATGCCCCGCCTCTCTCAAACACGTTGTTTTCAACAAAGGTGGCTGACTCTTAACTTTTATAAAGAATATCTCTTTGGATTTGAGACTTTAGTCTTTGCAACTTTACAGATCTTCTTTATGCACCAAGAGCTTGTAACACTCCAAAGAGAAAGGAAAACTTGAAATCGCATCATATGACCCCTTTAAATGCTGCCTTCGGAGGACTCATTCCAAGGTAGAAAGGCATCAAGGCACGTCCGAATCCAAAGTTAGCTTCCCTTCCTATCTAACGAGATACTTTCATTTGATCGATTTTTGTAGGCAGCAATGTATCCTTCGCTGCATTTGATATCCCACAATCCTGTGTGTTCCATTCCGTGATGGTTGAACTTAGCTTCCCTTCCTATCTAACGAGATACTTTAATTTGATCGATTTTTGTAGGCAGCAATGTATCCTTCGCTGCCTTTGATATCCCACAATCCTGTGTGTTCCATTCCGTGATGGTTGAACTAAAAAATAAATATGGCGTCTGAAAGTTGCGTTTGGTGGTCAGTTTGTGACATATTTCTGACTAACCTTTTGCACTTTTGATGTTAGTTCTAGCGAGAAATCAATATTATAGTAATTAAATATTAGTTCTATTTTGTTGTAGATCATTAAACTGTTACGCTGCCTCAGAAGCCTGTCCGAAATCAGTTTCATGAGGTGTCTTCGTGCAAAAACGCTGCCTGCAAAGTCATTGCCTGATAGGGCAGCGAGGCAGCAAGTCAGCTGCCTAGGATTTCGGACGCAGCCACTGTTTTTTGCCTATATAGTAGGGAAGTATGCAATTTTGGATGAAATATTGCTCTGCATGGTTGCCAGGTCTGCGTAACAAAACCTGCCCAACTGCCACTCAAAACTAGTCCAATCGCGTTCCGCGGCAAATTGGCGTTCCAAGTCGCGTTCTGGTCCTCGCTGCAGAACACAAGATCCAGGGGGCGTGGTTAGATCCAGATCCAACTTCTCCCACCTTACATATACCTAAACCTACCCGTCTCCACCCCTGATCTCTAAACCCACCCATCTCCACCAGAGCCATAGGTGGAGATGGGTGGGTTCTATGGCTCTGATCTCCACCCCTAAACCTACCAATCTCCACCCCCTAGATGTGGATCCAACCACGCCCTCCGGATCTTGTGTTCTGCAGTGAGGGGCTACTGTGTTCCTGGGTGGCGGCAATCTCACAGCGCCCTCTGTGGTGAAAATAATCACTACACATTTGCTCTGGTAACAGGCAGTGTAGGTCGTTTTTTGCAATGTACTGTTATGCACGTGTTGTAAAACGGGGAGATTTCCGAAGACAGGAAACTAAAAGCCTCCTGGTTACCCTAGATTGGAAGCTCTTTGACAGCTTCTGGCATGTGGAAACGCAGGGCTCGCTTTGGTTAAATTGGCCCCAGGTGTACCGATGAGCTCGCGGCATGCTGGACTACAAGAACCGTCCGCTGTGCTGAACCAGGTACTTTCATCACTGTTGGATTTTCTCACGTGCATATATTAGATCTGAATATTAATAATGGATATCAATAATGAATAGATTGTTAAAAATTCAGCAATTTATAATTAGTTGCCATTTAGACACTTCATACTGGGCGATTGTAAATGCATTTATAGCTGGGACAGTTCTGCCCTGAAGTGTCTCTCTCAAGTACTCGATCGTCGGGCCTCGACAGATTGCATTTCCCTGAATCCCTCTTCTCTAATTGTTTCCTGTCCGCCAGTGTCCAATCCTGTTAAAGGTAAAAATCCCATAAAATCTTTTCAAAAGGAGCCAGTGTTAGCCGGGGTTGCTGTAACCTGTAAGATACACTACTGTTCAAAGATTTTTTTTAAATGTCTCTTATGCTCACTAAGGCTACATTTATTTAATCAAAAAATACAGTAAAAACAGTACAAATACGAAATATTATTGCAATTTAAAATAGACATTTGAATGCATTTTAAAATATAATTTGTTCTGAATTTTCAGCATCATTACTCCAGTCTTCAGTGTCACATGATCCTTCAGAAATCATTCTAATATGCTGATTTGCTGCTCAAGAAACATTTCTGATTATTAGCAATGTTGAAAACGGTTGTGCTGCTTAGTATTTTTGTGGAAGCCTTTATACTTTTTCAGGATTTTTAATGAATAGAAAGAATTTATTTTAAAATAAGAACAGCATTTACTTTTATTAACTTTTTTGCGAGAATGTAAGAGTCTGAATAGTAATTTTGGATAAATGTAATCCTGAATAGGATATGTGAGCATTATAGGTGATAATTAGAGTGTGACGACAATTATTTTTATTTTTTTGTCTTTCTGTTTCTTTCGCTCTCAGAAAAATAATAAATAATACTACATAAATAAAGAATTGCTTTGTTGTGGGGCTTGCATAAACTTAAAACGTTAACTAAATAAATTAAATAAATGCAGCCTTGGTGAGTAGAAAAAAAAAACATTAAAAACTTTCAGATCTTTATATTAAATCAAGTCTCTACAAGTGCTGTGTATCATTGCCCAAGATGTCAGTCCTGGATTAACATTTTCCTCCCCCTGATCAATCGATCAGCAGCCTTTGAAGTGAAGGTGAAGAATTTTGCATCTGTATGGCAGCTGGATCAATATTACAAAGACTGAGTTCCTCGACTTCCTTCTGGATGCTGTCTGTGAATCTCTGTTTCCAGGAAGAGTGGAGACGTGGACTTCAGTGCAAACTCCGATCAGTATAAGCACCAAAGCTGTAACTGTCTGTGTCGAGCTCAAATGTCTGACACCAGGCTTGCGGTGTGAGGTGAACTGTACGAGTGACACTACACGGAGCTGTCGCTGCAGAAGCATACGCAGGCCTGTCACTGACAACAAATCACTCAAGAAAGAGGAGACTCATGGAAGATGCAGGCAGTTGTGATGGGTTAAGAGACTGCTGGATGACTGTGCACCTGGAAAGCCATCATAACCAAATACTCTCAATGTCATTGACACATCATGTCCATTTAATTTAAGATGCACTTTTTATTGTCTTGACAGAACTGTGTTTGTGTGTCAGGGTTATTATAGTTAACTAAAACGTCAATTTAAACCACGAAAAAATGTATTTAAAAATGTTGTTACTTGAAATAAAATTTAAAAAAAGTCTTAAACTTATTTTATTTCAGCTTGTTGCCAAGGCAGTATTTCTCATTTTCATTTAGTCTAACTTGAGGCACTAAAATAACTGAAATAAAAATGAATAAAAACTTTATAGAAATAAAAAAAAACTAATAAAATAACAGAATTGTGTGTCAAGGTTATTATATTTAACTAAATCTAAAATTAAAACCACAAATTAAAATCAATTTTGTTACTTGAAATGAAATGAATTTTCACTAAAATAAAATCTAAAAACGTAAACATATTTTATTTCAGAAAATTGCCAAAACGGCATTCACTTCACAACATTTCTCGATTTTAACTTGATGTATTAAAATAACTAAAACTGAAATACAAATTAATTAAAGTTATATAGACCAAAACAACAACAACAAAAAACTAGGCTAAGTAAAAAATGTGTTACTATAATAAACTAAAAAAAACAAACAAACATAAAATAGACTTTAACTGTAACTTAAAATATTTTATTTCAGCTACAAAATTTTTCATTGTCATTTAGTTTAACTTGATTCTAAAAAAAAAAACTCATAAAAATCACAGAACCACACAACAAAATCACTAAAACTTTAAAATTAAAATGAATACAAAATATATACGAATTCTCTCATCATAAACAAAGTGCAAATGTGTGTACGATGTAAGTAAGATATTCATTTCACGGTATAAACAGCTTCAGTGATTATAATGGGAGTTGTTGAGAGTGCTTGAACTCTGTCTAGACTGAAGTTAATATTCTTTGATAATGCAAATATTCTTTGCTCTCTTTATGTACAATGAAAGTGTTATAATTAGTAACTTACAATGTTTTTATTAAATTTACGTTAAATACAAAGCCAGTCGTATTCAAAATATTCTATGACATGACACCCATATCTACAAGTTAAAAGACGGGTTTTATGCATAGGCTAGTTAATAGATTACACTAATATTATAGGCTACTTTTCCCATAGCCCATTATAGATAAACTAACACCACTGTGCCCTAATCCGTCCCTGCCCTCATGTCGTTTCAAACATTTCTTTTGTGGAACATAAAATAAGGTATTTTGAAGACTGTTGGTAACAAAGCTGTTTTGGTTACCAATCACTTTCATTGTAAAAATTTAGTAAATTCAATTAATCTTTTTTTTGTGATCTATAAAGGTGCAAAATGCATTTCCTTATATTTGAGAATCGTGATATTTTAATGATATAGTTAACAAGTTTGGGAAAATTTCGAATAAAAAAGGAACAACATTTCAACCCAGGGGGCCTTTAATCGGTCCCTGCCCAGGGCACCGCTGTGTCATAATCTGTCCCTGCATGCACAACGGCCACACTTCTCAATCAATAAGCTCTGTCGTGTTGATGCTGTCATGCTAATTAATGTATTTATTAAGGGGAATTGAGGTTAATTCACTCTTATTGTGAAGCCATTAACCTGTAGCCCATAGAGACAGATGCCAGAGTCGATGCTGCGATTCTCACTAGATTTATGCATCCATAATTACAATATATTGTCAAACGGTTACATTTATTTGGTTTGTAAATAGATGTTTGAAACTTGCAGCACATTCCTGATTATATCTCTCACTAGAATGGTATTCCAGGACTGTTAACACCCGTGAAATTTGGCATGGAGGGGCACAGCTGCAAACATCTGTCCTGTCCATCAAGACTTCACGCATTCTGATTGGCTGGAATGCATGTCAATCAAAATGTATTAGCCAATCAGAGGTGCAGGAACAGTGTGGTCAGGTTAAGATTCTTACGACTGCAAACTTTCTCTGTTATGCACCGCCACATCTCTGACATCCACATGTGCTGTGCTGAGATTTAATGAAAGCAGATATTGCTGTATTGGTGTGAGTAGAAACCTTTCCTCTTGAAAATTTGTAAAAATGAAGTATTTTTGCAATTTTTGTCAGTTTGTTAATCTTTTTGACATTTTGGTTTGTTATTTAGGAAACCTCTGGAATGTCAAATGTTTTTTGTATTATGTTACTTTAATTTTAGCTCTAAGTTAAATCATGTTTTTTTGCTAATTGAAAACCCATTGATTTGTTAAAAAAAATACACACACACACACACACACGGAAACGGTAACACATTGAATTAATTGTGAAATCGAAGTAGAAAGACTGAAATAGTATTTTCTACTCCAGTAACTTGTATTTACAACTTTGAAAAAAAATTACAGTATATATAAAAAAAATATACAGCAAAATCCACTTGAAGAAATTTAAATTGAAAGAAATTAATGCTTTTATTCAGGATGCATTAAACGGATCAAAAGTGACAGTAAAGACATTTATAATGTTACAAAGGTATTTCAAATAAATGCTATTCTTTTGAACTTTCTATTTGTCAAATAATTCTGAAAAGATATTTTTCACATAAATATAAAGGAGCACCACTATATTCAACACTGATACTAATAAGAAATATTTATATTACTGAAATGTGTATATATGTATATGTTTATTAAGGCATGCTAAAGGAATATTAAAAGTATTCAAATAGAAAACTAGAAAATATAAATTATGAAATCTTACGAGCTGAAAATAAACAGACATGCAAATATTTATTCATATGACAACATGAGTGAAGAGCTAAATTGAGAAATCAACATGAATTTGAGAATGTCTCATGTGGGTTGTCGTCTTTTGCTTCAGCCACAGCAGCAGTCGAGCTGACATGATCATGTTATCAGCATGATCTGAGAATGTTTCAGCCTGCATGTGTTTCCTTTCACTACTTTGGAGACACTCACTCACTCACACATCCTAATTTTCCCTAGATGCTCTTTTGCCTTCCCATCACAGAGGTTTCATTACCCTTGCAAAATTGCTACTTCTGCAATACGGGCAATTAGAGAATGTTTTCTCCCTCCCTCCCTCACACACACACACACACACACTGATCCGTCTGTCTCTGTCTCCTGCAGGCGCGGACTCCACGCAGCGCTGCGGGGCTGCAGCAGCAGTCGCTGGGTGAGCAGGTAGGAGGGCGAATGTGTTATGCGTCTGCGGAGAGTTTGGAAAGCATGGCCGACGCCGAGCTGCCGCTGGGCTTCAGTCGCTCTAACATCCTCAGACAGAGTCTTCCACTGGCACGATCGCCCAGCCAGGCTAAACTGAGAGCACCAGGTATGACACATCTACACTTTTGTGGCATTTTATTGCCACTTTTAATGTTAGTCAAGCTTTCGTGCACCATTTAGACCATTTTGGCACTCTCTATCTGACCTGGCTGGCTTTGTTGCATGTGAGCCTTTTATACTTCTGCTGTATATTTAAATAACCTCTATTTTTATTGGCTAACCTCCATATTGAGCGTAGTTTACAATCCTCAGGAAGGATCATGATGCTAAATACTGAAGCTAGGTTGGTATGTTCGATGGTATTAGAGTTATTAAATTATATAGATTGGATAGATAAGATACATTTTTTTATCTTTTTAAATAAAAAGATTTATTGAATTATATATATATATATATATATATATATAATGTATACAGTTCTTAAAAATGTTTTTGGAGGATCTGTATTTAGAACAGCATTTATTTTAAATGTATTTTTTTATACCATTAAATAAATTATAATTAATTTCTTCTTAATTCTCCATATGTGCATAGTGCATACAGTAATTATATTGATAATATAACAATTTATATATTGTAAAATAAAGTGATAAACAGTATAATGGAAATCTTTTATAAATATAATATAAATTTCTTATTTTTATTACTTTATATTTTTATGTCATTTACCAAACTGAATGGTTTAAAACCTAGAAATTTTGTCTGCTAAGTTTAATTGAAATTAAATACTTCCTATTTATTCTACATTCATAATTTACTACTAAAATTTTGGGGTTGGTAAGAACTAAGAAGTCATTTACGCTCGCCATGACTGCATTTATTTGATCAAAAATACAGTAGAAACCGTAATATTGTGAAATATTTTTATTTAAAATAAGTTTTCTATTTGAATATTTTTAAAAAATATAATTTATTTCTATGATCAAAGCTGAATTTTCAGCATCATTACTCCAGTCTTCAGTGTCACATGATCCTTCAGAAATCATTCTAATATGCTGATTTGCTGCTCAAGAAGCATTTAAGGATCAAAATGATTAACAATGCAGATTCATTTTCACAGCCTTCTTTGATCATATTTACCAAGGGTGCCAATAATTCTGACCACGACTGTATATATATATATATGGAAATTTGTCATGCAATTGAAATGCATCTACAAATTGCTCAACAGTAGATTGTGGCGCTAGCAACATCAGTGTCATAGGTTCAATTCTCAGGGCATGCATGAACTGATAAAAATGTGCACTTTGAATGCAGTTTAAGTGAAGCATCTACAGAAATATAGATTTATTTCCCTGCATGAGTCAGTTTTGCAGCTTAATTTCAATAAAAATTCTGGCTGAATCAGGGAGGGAGTTTTTACACTCTTAGCAGTTATGTAACCATACAAAATCAATTATACACAGTTAGTTCTGGTTCACTAATTTGATTGGACAAGCAGCGTTCAATATTTTGTATAGCTGCAAGAGAATGTATCACTGTTTGTATCACTCCACTTTTTTACCATTTTACTCTTGTGTTGTCATTATTTATGATTTATATTAGTTGTGTTTTTATTATAACTTATATAAAATATCAACTAAATCAATTTGTTGTGTCTTTCTAGCGGTGTTGTTTTTGCAGTTCGGTGACGAGACGCGGCGGGTGCACATCACTCATGAGCTGACCAGCATGGAGACGCTTCACGCCCTCATCGTGCACATGTTCCCTCAGAAACTGACGATGGGCGCGTTGCGTTCGCCCGGCACAGCTCTCCTTATGAAGGATGAGGCACGCAACATCTTCTACGAGCTGGAGGACCCTCGTGACATCCACGACCGATGTCTCATCAAGATTTACTGCAGAGAGACTCCGATACGAGACGCACACTACAATGCTCAACACACAGCTCACCACGTTCACCACACACACATCGCCAACGGAGACCTGCGGGTGAGGCAACACATGTGGTTAAAACCAGTAGCTGTGTAACATATTATGTCAAATAAAACATCCCAATGTCAGTAACTAATAACAAAAAGAAACATAAGAAGCATATTATATTATTCCAATTCTTAAATAAGTATTCATACATTTAAATTAATAATAATAAAATAATAATCAGATGACTATGCTCTCTTGTTTTTCACCTTAAAATATACAGTAGTTCATAGCTTACATAACATAATCTTACTGTAAATTACATGCATTATTCATTTTAGATATACATTTTCTCTATACAAAGATAATTAATGCTTTTTCCTTAAAATAAAAGTTTTACACTCTTTTACAGTAAAATAACATTTTGTTAAATATAATATAAATTGTAAGGTGTTTTATACTTTTTATATATTCTACATAAAACATAATTTTACCAATGTTTTACTGTAGAAGTACATGTACTGTCATTTTAGATATGCCTTTCTTCCTAAATTATAATTCGTACAAAGATAATTTATGCTTTACAATAACTTATTTACACAATTTTACAGTAAAACATTTTTTTTAATATAATAAAAATTCACCAAAAAAATAAGGTTATTCATTTTTTACCTCAACAAAATAATATGTTGTCTTGTATGCATGCAAGTTTTTCCCCCATTACATAAGAAAACTTATGCTACCAAAAGTTTGGGGTCAGTAAGATAGATTTTATTTATTTATTTGGAAATAAATTAATATTTGAATTCAGCAAGCAATGCATTAAGTTGATAAAAAATATTTAATGTTACAAAAGATTTCTATTTCAAATAAATGCTGTTCTTTTGAACTTTCTATTGATTAAATAATTTTTTTTAAAGTGTTTCATGGTTTCCAAAAGAATATGAAGCAGCACAACTGCTTTCAACATTGATAATAATAAGAAATGTTTCTTCAGCAGCAAATCAGCATATTAGAATGATTTCTGAAGATCATGTGACACTGAAGACTGGAGTAATGATGCTGAAAATTCAGCTTTGATCACAGAAATAAATTACATTTTAGAATACATTTAAATAGAAAACAGTTATTTAAAATTATAATAATATTTCACAATATCACTAATTTTACTGTATTTTTGATCAAATAAATGCAGCCTTGGTGAGCAGAAGAGACTTCTCTACACCAGAAGAAATCTAACCGACCCCAAACTTTTGAGTTGTTGTGTACAGTTACAGTTAAACAATTTCCAGGCTTTAAGCATTTTACAGCATAGTTTCACCTCCTAGATGATAATGATGAAGAACTCATCCTCAAATCTATATTGTGTGTATAAATGACAGAGAAAACATGCAATGGCACAGTTCTGTTCTGATACTATGAATTTTTTTTGTCATATGTCATATCTCCCGACTTCTTCCTCTCTGCCGTTCTGTCTCTCTCTTTCTGTCTGACTCCTCCAGAGAGAGCTGGTGTACACCTCGAGGGAATCGTCTCCCACGCGGCGTTTAAACACACTCCCGTCTTCCTCTCCTCCCTCTGGATCTCCGTCACGCTCGCAATCACGTCTTTCTTACACAGGTGTGCGTCCTTCCTCTTACGCGGGTCCCCATCCGTCGCCTCAGCTCCACCCCTATCAGCAACACCACGCCCACCCCGGAGGCCACGCCCCCCAGCAGGCCGGCCACACCCACCCTGCATTTTTCCCCTCCCCAAGTGCCATTCTAGAACGGCGTGATGTGAAACCAGATGAGGAAATTACATCGTCCTTGAAAAGCGTGGTGTTGCTAAAAAACGAAGCGATATACGCAGACCCGTACGCGCTCGTCCAGGATCCTCGGCTCAGCGTTGCTTCACCGCAAGCTCTGGCGTACCGCCGCGGATCTGTGCGCTCTATTGGTGGCTACCCCGCCGCGGCATTACAATGTGAGCTCGAGGGCGCCCTCTACAGGCCCGGCGGTCCCATATACGCAGATCCATATGCTACGATGGGTTTCCGCACCTTACCTCCAGCCTCGCCTCAAAAACTGTCTGATGGCAGGGATCCGTATGGTAGCCACCCGGGACGAGGGTCCCCTGGGAGACATGGGTTTCGTAAAGATGGCACTGTGTACATAGAGAGTCCCAAGAATCGTCCAGGAGGGCCACCTCTGTCTCTCTCTTTCTGTCTGACTCCTCCAGAGAGAGCTGGTGTACACCTCGAGGGAATCGTCTCCCACGCGGCGTTTAAACACACTCCCGTCTTCCTCTCCTCCCTCTGGATCTCCGTCACGCTCGCAATCACGTCTTTCTTACACAGGTGTGCGTCCTTCCTCTTACGCGGGTCCCCATCCGTCGCCTCAGCTCCACCCCTATCAGCAACACCACGCCCACCCCGGAGGCCACGCCCCCCAGCAGGCCGGCCACACCCACCCTGCATTTTTCCCCTCCCCAAGTGCCATTCTAGAACGGCGTGATGTGAAACCAGATGAGGAAATTACATCGTCCTTGAAAAGCGTGGTGTTGCTAAAAAACGAAGCGATATACGCAGACCCGTACGCGCTCGTCCAGGATCCTCGGCTCAGCGTTGCTTCACCGCAAGCTCTGGCGTACCGCCGCGGATCTGTGCGCTCTATTGGTGGCTACCCCGCCGCGGCATTACAATGTGAGCTCGAGGGCGCCCTCTACAGGCCCGGCGGTCCCATATACGCAGATCCATATGCTACGATGGGTTTCCGCACCTTACCTCCAGCCTCGCCTCAAAAACTGTCTGATGGCAGGGATCCGTATGGTAGCCACCCGGGACGAGGGTCCCCTGGGAGACATGGGTTTCATAAAGATGGCACTGTGTACATAGAGAGTCCCAAGAATCGTCCAGGAGGACCACCTCTGGAGCAGATACGTATGCTCGGGGGCCCCGGAGGAGACGGAGGGCCCTTACCAGTGTACGGCTCAACATTGCCTGGTAATGAAGAGACCAGGTGAGAGTCAGTTCTGCTTAGGTTTTCTCTCCTTAAAGGGATAGTTCACCCAAAAATGAAAATTCTGTCATCATTTACTCACCCTCATGTTATTCCAAACCTGTATGAGTTTCTTTCTTCTATTGAGCACAAAAGAAGATATTTTAAAGAATGTTGGTAACCAAACAGTTGACGGTAGCCATTGACTTTTGACTATGGAAGCTATGACAGCTGTCTACTGTTTGGTTATTCACATTCTTCAAAATATCTTCTTTTGTGAAGAAGATCGAAACTTATACAGATTTGGAACAACTTGTGGGTTGAAAATGCAAAAGATTTGCGAACAAATGCAATTTTTCTCAGAGGACCTGAAACGTTTTGCAAGAGATCGCAAAAGCATTGAAATATAGTTTTTCTTCTCACTTATTTCACTCACAAAAGATATTTTGAGGGGAACACAAAAGTTTTGGGAGCAAGCGCACAAGCATTGAAATATAGTTTTTCCGCCCACCTCATATAATTTCTATCACAGAAGATTTGTGAGAGAATACAGGTTTTCTCAGGGGAACTCAAAAGTTTTATGAGAGAACTTAAAAGATTTTGTGAATGAAGGCAAATTATATTATATTATATTATATTATATTATATTATATTTAATATTGATATACATTCTACTTGTTTATTATAATTTATATGTATTATTATAAATATATATTATTTTATTTTAATGTTTTTTTAAATATTCATTTTTATTTTATTTTATTTTAAATTATGTTTTATTATTATGAATTATAATCTATAATAAATATGACATTATTTTAAATATATATTTGTAATAATTTATAATGAATACATTTGACTTATTATTTTTAATTATAATAATATGTATTTTTAAATATATTTTATTTAGTATTATAAGAGTATGAAAACATTTTGTAAATATTATGTGAGTTTTTTTGGATGAACTGAAGTTTTGCGAGAGAATTTTGTTTGTATGCTTTTAATGGTATTTTGTATTTTTAGAGAGCGCATGGAGGCCATGGAGAAGCAGATAGCCAGTTTAACCGGATTAGTTCAGAGCGTTTTGACCCGAGGACCAGACAGCCCGTAAGAAATCTGGACTTCGGTCCAGTACTACTGAATATCACTATTAAACCTGAAACTTTTGAATGACTTTTGGAGCTGTCAACATTCATTTTAATGGTATTTTTTATAATGCACGTCCATGTAACTTATATTAGCATGTAAATGGAGTTTGTCCTCCAAGCTTCCTGTGTTTGTCTTGCAGTGAGAAAGCAGAAACAGCAAGCGACTGCTCTGCACCGGAGAGTGAGTACCATACTGTTTGAGTGTGTGTCAGTATAGCTTAAACATTTGTGGGAAACATTGTTAAAAAAGTTTAAAATATCAAAGATGAAGACATTTTATTACATGCACTACAAATCGTCACCTTTAAAAACCTCTAAATACATCCTTTCTCACAGATATATAATAAAATGAATGATAAATTATGATTTAGAAACTACCATACTAACAAACACAATCTACATAGGCCCATCATATTAATGCTTGAACATATTAATGCATGAGCATTGTTTGGCTTATAAGGTTACTAAAATAATCAAGTGAACACTAAGAGCTGACGGTGATATTCCAACAAAGCCTGAACTGTTTGTGCTTCAGAATAGCTGTTACTAAACTAATTATGTTCACAAGAACGATTAAGTGATGCAGAGTAGGCGTATCAATTAACAGGTCATTAAATGAGTGAATGATGCATGGTGGTAATAAGACACGACTGTGCGCCGCACTAAAGGATGTTTGTCTAAATGACAGAAGCAGGCAGGCCAAGTCCTCAAGGACCGCAGTATGATCTGACTTCAAATCAAGCTGATTTGGATTGGTTTACATTAGCTAATGTTTGTTTGTGTTTTACGGCTGTAGTCCATGACTGAGTTCACGATTTGAGTATCAGTAATGTAAATGAACATGAACAGAATTCTTGCTAATGCCGCAGACACATTAAATTATATGATATTATATTATATTATATTATATTATATTATATTATATTATATTATATTATATTATATTTTTATATTTCAGCTGGAAGGTTTAGAAAACAAAAAGGTATATTACTCTATGTCTGGTTGTCTGTCACTCTCTTGGTTTCCCCTACGTGTGTTGCATTACAGATTGTGTTGCATTGCGATTTGTGCATTGCAATTTTGCGTCAGGAGTGTGTATAAAATGTTTGTATTGAGGGATCTCAGATCCTGGAGTTTGGAAACCGTCTAAGCATATACAGTGTCTATAAAAAGTATTCACCTCCTTTGACTTTTACATTTAATTAATTTAATACATATTATTTAAGATTGCAGAGCACTTTGTGTTGACAAACGGCAAAATTGTGAGTTAAATACTTAATGATTCATGTAGCACAAAAAGTCCAATGAGGTGTATGCTTTTATTGGCACTGGATATATATGTCTGTCCTATGGATTCTCCCCGAATGTTTTTGTTGTATGGAAATTCCCACTAACACTTGAATGTCAGTGTACTAGAATGTTTTGTCTTCCTTTTCCAGTTCCTAAAAGGACCTAGGACATCAAAGTCTGTTTCTGAGATTATGTAACAGTTTGAATGTATATGCAAACAAGGGTCTGAATTTGATTGTATGTTGCATGAATATACAACGTACTGTAGATGTACTGAGTTGTGTTGGGCTTGTTTTTGGATGTGACTCATAATGTACAAATCAAGACAAAGAATCAGATGCCTTTTGTTGTTCTTTTGTGGTTAATATGGAAATTAGGCATTTTCAGAAAGATTTAAATAGATTTAGACATTTAAAGCAGAATGACTAACAGGCTTATGGATAATCAGATTTCACTATTACACATTTTAAATGAAATTGCATGTGTTTTTATGTAAGTTCAATGTTTTATGTATGACGTTTGCTCCTGTGGATTGGTAGTGTCATCGCCGTCTGCTCCTCTGGCCCTGATGCCGCCTCCGCCCACTGCAGCCTCTCAGCCAATAGCAATGTCCCGTTTCCAAATGCAGCTGCACCTGACGGACCTGCAGCAGCACACAGCTGAACTGCGCAAACAGCTGACACAGCTACGCCAGTTACAGGTGTGTGTGTGTTTTGTGCGTTTGTAAGTCTCATGTAAGTTCTAAAAACTGCGGTGTGTTTAGATAGATAGATTTTTATTTTTCATTTATGATGTATATCAACTCTGACATTATATTGTATTTTTATTCATTTCAATTATGTATAAATTTATTATTTTTTATTTGAAATTTATAATTAATTAATATAAAATATATTTATTGTAATATTTATTATTTATATATATATATATATATATATACATACACATATATATAATTTATAATGAATAAATATGACATTAATTATTATTATTTTATAATAATATGTATTTTTATATAATATTTTATTTAATTATTATAATTTATTGTGCACTAGTGTGTATTATTTTGGGGACGGTTAACTGGTGATATTTTATATTTCAGCTGGAAGGTTTAGAAAGCAAATAAATTATATTACTTTTTTTTTGCTGTGTAATTAATCTTGTGCACAGGTGGGAATGAAATTTTGCATAATATTGCTAGATGAATAGCAAAACTTCTAACTTGTGACATATTCATTGGGGTAAAATGATTATAAATAATGCCTTAAAGAAATTCATTTTATTCACACAAAGCTCTGAAATGGCTTCAGAAGACTAGGGAGTTAGCACATAAATAATACATTTTTATGTTTTTTTGGAGCTTGACAGGCAATTGCATGGGAAATGTGTACTGTATGAAGAGCGTAATAAAATTTTAATGTATCTATTCTTTGGGTTTATATCTAACAATATTTTATTCATATATACAGGTTTGTATATCTGTGTGTTTTACAGTTGCAGAATCAGGACTCCGTTCAGGCGTTACTGAGGCAGACGGAGTCTGATTTGGGCATGTGTCTGATCGAGGCGTCTCGCACACAAGAAGATCCATTACAGCGGCAGCGTCTTCTTGTTGAAGAAGAGAGGCTACGCTACCTTAATGAAGAAGAACTTATTATACAACAACTACAGTGAGCCAAAGCATCTGCAACCTCTAAATGAGAACATATACTGCTGCATACGATTTGTGTTGGGTGTGATGTGTTCCTTTGTGTTTCCAGCGATCTCGAGCGCTCGGTGGAGGAAATGAGGATGGGGGCGGGACTTAACCATCACCTGGTGACGGAACAGGAAATAGAACAGAAGATTCTGGAGCTCAGGAGACTGGGAGAGACTGTCACTGACCTCAAGAGTGAGTGACCAGTGAAGAAGAGCAATTTGCACACCGTATACCGTTCATGCTACCGACCATTAATGATTATTTTAATTATATATAATACATTTTGTTTGTTTACACAAAATTTGTAATATACAATTGTAATGAACAACTAGTCTGTAACTAGTCATCATTCGAGCCATTCATTAGGGATTCGGATTGCACTAGGTGAGCTATATAGTTTTTGATTCACTGAAAAGAACCTGACTCATAGTTCGTTAAAAAGACTGTACTGATTGCTCTGTATGTTTTTGATTCACTTTAAAGGACCAGCTCATACTAGTCATTCGTTCAAGAGTCAGACTACACTGGTGGTGCTGTACTGTATGTTTTTGATTCACTAAAAAGTACTGACTCATAAGAGTCATTCGTTCGGGAATCAGACTTCACTGATCGTGCTGTATGTTTTTTTGATTCACAAAAAAAAAACTGGTTCATAAAACTAATTCATTCAGGAATCGGTTTAAACGTGTTGTGCTGTATGTTTTTGATTCACTAAAAAGAACCGACTCATAAGAGCCATTTCTTGTTTAAAGAGTCAGACTACACTGACTGTGATATATATTTTTGATTTACTAAACAGAACCGACTCATAAGAGTCATTTGTTCGGGAGTCGGACTACACTGGTTGAGCTGAATGGTTTTGATTCACTAAAAAGATCCATATCTTTAGAATGATTCGTTCATGAATCGCAATATACTGGTTGCGCAATATATTTTTGATTCAGTAAAAAGATCTGACTCATGAGAGTCATTCATTCAGGTTGGTTGCACTATATAGTTTTAGATCATAAGAGTAATTCGTTCTGTAATCAGACTACATTGGTCTTGGTCTTGCTCTGTACACAGTAGCGGTGTGGAAATCTATACAATCCAATTATAGGCTAATTCTATGTACTATGTTCTACAATTTATGTGTTTAGATCAGTTCCCCAATTTACAAAGTAAGATGCGTGTGGTGTTGAGGGTGGAGGTGGAAGCCGTCAAGTTTCTGAAAGAGGAACCGCTCAGACTGGAGGCCCTGTTGAAACGCTGCAGAAACATCACCAGTACACTCGCTCTGCTACGAAGGTAACGCACACAAACACACAAACATTCACTTCTGTTCAGATACGTTCTCTAGTGCCATGCCTAAAGAATTCCTCGGTGTGTGTTTGTATACAGGCAGGCATCAGAAGGTGTGTGGAGGACACCCGATGACTTCAGTAGTTCAGTTTCCAGTGCAAGTGACGCTGACTTCAGCAGGAGCTCTGATCTAGATATTCTCACCAGCCCTTCTCTAAATCTGCCCGACCTAGGAGGCACCTTATCAGGCACTGCCACTCTTTCTGCCTCCCTGGGCACTAATACCACAAATCCTGGCCTGACGAGTGCTTCTAGTATAGGTAAACACCAGTTTTACAGTCTCTTTGGGGTTTTGATTTATTTAAGGAGTAGTTGATCTTTTTTTTTTACTCTCCATCAAGCCATCCAAGATGTAGATTAGTTTTTCTTCATTGGAACAGATTTGGAGGAATTTAGCATTATATCACTTGCTCACCTCTGCAGTGAATGGGTGCCATCAGAATGAGAGTCCAAACAGCTGATAAAAACATCACAATAATCCACAAGTAATCCACACCACTCCAGTCCATCAGTTAATGTATTTGTAAGAAAGAAATCCATCATTAAGACCACTGCTTCCAGCTAAAATCTGAGCCCTCTATCCATAATATGGCTTTCTCCAATTAAAAAGTCGTCTGGTCTGAATCAGGAGAGAAATGTGCACAGATCAAGCACCGTTTACAAGTCAAAACAGTCCAAAACAGCTCTAAAAAATTACTTTAGGTGGTTTTTGATGTGAGACACAACAGGAGATGGACTTTTTCACCGGAGGAAGCGTTATTATGGATTATGGACTCGTATTTTTGGCCAGTTTTAAAAGCCTTAATGATACATTTGTTTCTTACAAACACACAAGTTTTCAGTTTACAAGATGTTAATTGATGGACTGGAGTGGTGTGGATTACTTGTGGATTATTGTGATGTTTTTATCAGCTGTTTGGACTCTCATTCTGATCTTTAACTGATATATTTAGAGAACAAGCTTTGGGAACATTTATTGGTTAATGCTTGCTGTATAATTTGTTATTTAAATGATTGACTGATTGATTGATTGATTGATTGATTGATTGATTGACTGATTTTAGGATGTACCACTAGTCTGTCTAACATGCTCGGCTCTGCCATTGGTGCCAGTATGAGCAGCAGTGGTATTCCTGGCAGCACTACGCTGGGTAACTGGCTGGCAGGGGCCGGGGCGACAGATCCCATCATGCCTGAACTGGACGGCAAGGTAAAGACCAGCGGCCTGGAAGATCTGCCCGCACGCAGAGAATCTGACAAAGGAGTGTCTGTGGAGGTCCGACTGGTAATGAACACACTAGTAACTAAATTTACTTCTCTTTCTGTTTTTTTTAAGTGTTTTGCTGCTTTAGTTTCAACAGTCATGGATATGTCGAAATAATAAAATGGTGATTTCCAAACCTGAAAGTTTTAAAAGTACTATAAATATAATCAAATAAATTTGACTTTTTCTTTTACATTAATATTACAATTTTAACATTTTAAAAGGTTTGAATCATTTTGCTAACTTCAGTCTTTTACTCTCTCCAAACTGTAAACACATGCATCACACCCCTGGTTAAGATTTATTTAAAGCTTGGGAACCTCTGTGCGATAACGCACGTGGGTGTGTGTCTTTAGGCTGCGGAGCGAGACTGGGAGGAAAAGAGAGCCAGTTTAACTCAGTTCAGCGCTCAAGACATCAATCGTCTGTTGGAGGAAACTCAGGCTGAGCTGATGAAGGCCATTCCAGATCTGGACTTCGCTGCCAAGCAGATCACCAAACCGGCCATACCGCCAAAACCCCAGCTGTCCTCCCTCCCAGCGCCCGGTTCAGCCTCCTCCACTCCTACCTTAACACCTGAACATCAGCCCAGCAAAACCCCACCAAAACCACCCAGCAAAGACGGCATCCCACGCAGGGGATCAGGTGAGTTAATATCATTACTGCAGCAAGAACTATAACAACTGCCTTATGATTTTGGCTATGTCTCATTATGATCTGACTGATCAATAGACAGATTAACAGGTTTATTGATCGATTGATTTGATTGATTGATCAGGGGAGTTGACTGTGCCACGGTATCGCACAGAGAAGCTGTCCAAGTCTCCGCCCCCTCCTCCTCCACGACGAAGTTTCCCATCAGGTCTTGGGCTCACGACCAACAGCAGTGGAGAAGTTATCACCATAAACAAGAGTGTGAAGGTAAACAATTTTCAAAAGTTAAAAGCGTTTTTGTAAAAAGCCTTATATCTTTTGAACATTAGGTGGCACTGTCTTTAAACTTTTCAGGCATGTTAAGGGCATGTTGTTGATTATGTGTACCAAATTTTGTGGCGATATATTAAAGCATTTAAAAAATATTACAGGTTGCGACAAATTTCAAAATTGCTGACAGGCAACATTCATCCGATCCTGGTAAAATTAGTATCAACGGATTCAGCATGACCCAAGGAATCTGTAGACACAAAGCTAATGATTTTCAGACATTTCAAAAGTTTTGAACAAAGATAGCTATTTTTTTGTATCTCATGACCTGTAGGTGGCACTGTTCCCAAATTTGGCATGTACACTCAGATCATGGTGCTAATGACGTGTGCCAAGTTTTGTTTCGATAGATCAAAGTTTTGCCAAGATATAACATCTATTCTACTTTATATATGCTAATTTTGGGTCAAAATCATTAGATTCAAATCAACATAACTTTTGAATACTGATCTCATGACCTGAAGGTGGCACTGTTTCCAAATTTGGCATGTACCCTCAGATCATGGTGCTAATTACGTGTGCCAAGTTTTGTTTCGATAGATCAAAGTTTTGCCAAGATATAACATCTATTCTACTTTATATATGCTAATTTTGGGTCAAAATCATTAGATTCACATCAACATAACTTTTGAATACTGATCTCATGACCTGAAGGTGGCACTGTTTCCAAATTTGGATTGACTGATTGATTGATTGATTGATTGATTGATTGATTGACTGATTTTAGGATGTACCACTAGTCTGTCTAACATGCTCGGCTCTGCCATTGGTGCCAGTATGAGCAGCAGTGGTATTCCTGGCAGCACTACGCTGGGTAACTGGCTGGCAGGGGCCGGGGCGACAGATCCCATCATGCCTGAACTGGACGGCAAGGTAAAGACCAGCGGCCTGGAAGATCTGCCCGCACGCAGAGAATCTGACAAAGGAGTGTCTGTGGAGGTCCGACTGGTAATGAACACACTAGTAACTAAATTTACTTCTCTTTCTGTTTTTTTTAAGTGTTTTGCTGCTTTAGTTTCAACAGTCATGGATATGTCGAAATAATAAAATGGTGATTTCCAAACCTGAAAGTTTTAAAAGTACTATAAATATAATCAAATAAATTTGACTTTTTCTTTTACATTAATATTACAATTTTAACATTTTAAAAGGTTTGAATCATTTTGCTAACTTCAGTCTTTTACTCTCTCCAAACTGTAAACACATGCATCACACCCCTGGTTAAGATTTATTTAAAGCTTGGGAACCTCTGTGCGATAACGCACGTGGGTGTGTGTCTTTAGGCTGCGGAGCGAGACTGGGAGGAAAAGAGAGCCAGTTTAACTCAGTTCAGCGCTCAAGACATCAATCGTCTGTTGGAGGAAACTCAGGCTGAGCTGATGAAGGCCATTCCAGATCTGGACTTCGCTGCCAAGCAGATCACCAAACCGGCCATACCGCCAAAACCCCAGCTGTCCTCCCTCCCAGCGCCCGGTTCAGCCTCCTCCACTCCTACCTTAACACCTGAACATCAGCCCAGCAAAACCCCACCAAAACCACCCAGCAAAGACGGCATCCCACGCAGGGGATCAGGTGAGTTAATATCATTACTGCAGCAAGAACTATAACAACTGCCTTATGATTTTGGCTATGTCTCATTATGATCTGACTGATCAATAGACAGATTAACAGGTTTATTGATCGATTGATTTGATTGATTGATCAGGGGAGTTGACTGTGCCACGGTATCGCACAGAGAAGCTGTCCAAGTCTCCGCCCCCTCCTCCTCCACGACGAAGTTTCCCATCAGGTCTTGGGCTCACGACCAACAGCAGTGGAGAAGTTATCACCATAAACAAGAGTGTGAAGGTAAACAATTTTCAAAAGTTAAAAGCGTTTTTGTAAAAAGCCTTATATCTTTTGAACATTAGGTGGCACTGTCTTTAAACTTTTCAGGCATGTTAAGGGCATGTTGTTGATTATGTGTACCAAATTTTGTGGCGATATATTAAAGCATTTAAAAAATATTACAGGTTGCGACAAATTTCAAAATTGCTGACAGGCAACATTCATCCGATCCTGGTAAAATTAGTATCAACGGATTCAGCATGACCCAAGGAATCTGTAGACACAAAGCTAATGATTTTCAGACATTTCAAAAGTTTTGAACAAAGATAGCTATTTTTTTGTATCTCATGACCTGTAGGTGGCACTGTTCCCAAATTTGGCATGTACACTCAGATCATGGTGCTAATGACGTGTGCCAAGTTTTGTTTCGATAGATCAAAGTTTTGCCAAGATATAACATCTATTCTACTTTATATATGCTAATTTTGGGTCAAAATCATTAGATTCAAATCAACATAACTTTTGAATACTGATCTCATGACCTGAAGGTGGCACTGTTTCCAAATTTGGCATGTACCCTCAGATCATGGTGCTAATTACGTGTGCCAAGTTTTGTTTCGATAGATCAAAGTTTTGCCAAGATATAACATCTATTCTACTTTATATATGCTAATTTTGGGTCAAAATCATTAGATTCACATCAACATAACTTTTGAATACTGATCTCATGACCTGAAGGTGGCGCTGTTTCCAAATTTGGCATGTACCCTCAGATCATAGTGCTAATGACATGTGCCAAGTTTTGTTTCGATAGATCAAAGTTTTGCCAAGATATAACATCTATTCTACTTTATATATGCTAATTTTGGGTCAAAATCATTAGATTCACATCAACATAACTTTTGAATACTGATCTCATGACCTGAAGGTGGCACTGTTTCCAAATTTGGCATGTACCCTCAGATCATGGTGCTGATGAAGTGTGCCAAGTTTTGTTTCAATAGATAAAAGTTTTGCCAAGATATAGCATCTATTCTACTTTATATAAATTTTGGGTCAAAATCATTAGATTCACATCATTATAACTTTTGAACACCGATCTCATAACCTGAAGGTGGCGCTGTTCCCAAATTGGGCATGTACACTTAGATCATGGTGCTGATGAAGTGTGCCAAGTTGTGTTTCGATAGATCAAAGTTTTGCCAAGATATAGCATCTATTCTGTATATTTTAATTTGGTCAAAAATCATTAGATTCACATCATCATCAACTTTTTAACACTGATCTCATGACCGGTAGGTGGCACTCTTCCTAAATTTGGCATGTGCCCTCAGATCATGGTACTGATGAAGTGTACAAAGTTTCGTTACAGTAGATCAAAGTTTTGCCAAGATATACATTATAATTTTGGGTCAATATCAATACTCACCTCATCATAACTTTTGAAAACTGATCGTCTGAGCCAGTTTTTTAATAATTGAACAAAATTTGAAGTATGAGTAGCATAGTAACAAATTCTAATGCTTTTGTTGTAATAATATGTACTTTGTACTTGATTAGCTGTTAACTGTTAAAGTTTTATTTCCTTTGCTGCAGCTGTTAATATTTCTTGTGCTTCATATCTTGCTGTGCCTGTAGATGTTTATTAGGTTGCTCTTTCATACATGTCTTATTTTTGTAGAAGTTGGAGAAGATAGAGAACAGAGAGGAGGTTGAAGTACCGATTCAATCCCAGACACCTCCCGTCAAACTGAGACGCCCATCGACTTCCGAAGGGCCCCGACCTTCATCCACACCTCCGGTCATCGCTGCTTCTGGGATGAAGGAAGATGAGGATGAAGATGAGAAGATAATGGCAGAGCTAGAGGTAAAAAGCTTACATACATCTGTCGGATGGATGAAATGGTGTTATTGTCACCGTTTCTTATGAGTACGTGTATGTGTACATATATGATGACACTGAGGTACAAAAACTCTTGATTGGTCTGTTATTCAGTAAATAGCCAAGAAATAATTTGTATTGCTTTTTGTCAAGACTTCAATACCACAGATTTGGGAATAATGTGTTGTTCATTTTCCTCCAAACTTTAACACGTCAATGCATTATTCCACACACACCAACACGACAGGCGTTTCAGAGAGCCCCAGTGAGACTGAGGGTCACTGCTGAGGTCACTCCTAACAGTGTTGACAGGGCAGGCCAGTGGATCAGCAACTCTCTGTGGAGAGAGGTAACGTGTTAACTGCTAGTCCTTCCTCTCAGGCCTTCCTATAACTTCTGCCATTGAGGTTTTTCCTGAACCTTACTAATGCACTCTGACACAAAACCTATTAATCTGTCATCTCTTCAAGTCTTTAACCAGCTCTGCTACTGCATGTTATTAGACAGCTTGAATGAGGTTTGGTTTTGAAACTTGGCTATAAAAAACACATTGGGAGCTAAATATGTTTTTCTAACCTTTTTAAGTGTTTCTTGACTTGTAATATTTGATATGTGAAAGTCTGTTTCCACCTAAGAGATTTTATAGTTTCTAAAAAATGGCAAATGTTTCTCTTATAATCTCTAATCTCTTATAATCTCTAATATAATATAATATAATATAATATAATAATAAAATGTT
>NW_015626863.1:1053074-1057731 GCF_001515625.1 Sinocyclocheilus rhinocerous
TTAATAATTATACATTTAATTATAAATCATTATGAATATGATAAATATACACTTTTATAAATATACAGTACATTATTAAATTATATTATATTACATTATTAAAATATATTATTAAATAAAATATTATTTTCTCACAATTGCAAATGCATCTCTTAATTGCTTTAATAATATGTTATCGAATATTAAGCATTAAATGTTATATAATATGTATTATTATGTCATTATATAATATTTATTATTTATTTATTTATTTTATATTTCACAGTGTGACTATTTCTTATTTTGAACTTTCTCACAATTAGTTTTATTTTTACTCTAAGGTGAAAATGGGCTTCCATACTTAATACCAGGTGGTACACTGGGAGTTTAAGATATCTCTCATAATTTTGAATGAAAAGTCACATATTTCCTCAAAGCAAGCAATAAAAATATGCATGTAATATGTAAAAAAAAAATTAAAATAGAAACTCTCTAACTGCAAAATGTACATGCAAATAATTATTATATCTGTCATTTTTGCAGATATAACATTCTGACATAACAGACAGTTCACTTTTTTTCTTTTGATGCTAAGCAGTTGGAATAAACAGCATGTATCAGTCAAGGTCATCTCTTTTTCTCTTTTGTTATGTCAAGCTGTGCCTCTTCTTCACAGTGACAGTAATGTGACACTGTGGTAGCAAATCAATTTTAACAAGCTTAAAGTCTTTAAAGCAAAACCTTCAAGAGCCAAGAACAAACAGACAACACAAAAAACATGTCAGCTACTGAGGTCTAAATGAACTGCTGGCTTTGCCCGCTCATCAGTCTCGACAGCTTTTCCATACGTTATATGTTTCGTACTTACCTCATTTTCACTCGTTCCGTTTACTGTATCAACAAGCCATTAGTTACAGGACACTATAGTGAAATTGACCAGTGAATTCAGGATGTCTGAAGAAGAAAACTGGTCTACTGGTCTGTTTGAGATATCTGGACAGCCTGTGTCTGTATATATCTACGTGTGTGTGAATCTTGTTGTCAGCCTGCAGAGATGCATTGTGATGAGTACTACTAATGTCTCACAATGAAAGAAGTGTGAAAGAGTGCTAATAGCAGCTTCCTCGCACACATGCAGGGTGTCAGTCAACACTACTGCTGCATGCTGCTCTGTAGAGATTCCCTGTGTCTCTTTCTTTCATTCTTATGAATGATTTCTATTTCTATTCCTTTGCTCTTTGATCCAAAACCTAGCAAACTGCGTCTCTGTCTACATTTGCAGCAACCGAACCGGACTGTAATGGATCATGATGCTAAGCTAACGGCTTGGTTCTGCTGCGCACTAATGTGTAGTACATACAAAAATGGATGGAATGGTGTAATTTCAATTAGACAGATTTATTATCTTTCAATTTTCAGTGCTGAATAAATTTCTATTTTGTATTGTAACCCAGCTGCCATTAAAATGGGGGACAATATCCCATAGACTTACACTGAAGGCGAGACCCAAGCCGTATTTAGAAGCCGGAATATAGTAAAGACTCTTTGACTTTTGGACACCCTAGCAACCGCATAGCAACAGCCTGACAACCACCTTCATTAACATAATGCAACACTCACATATTTTTAATGTGCTTTTAAAAGCTTTCTTAAATGCTTTATTTAACAGTATTATGTAATATTAAATAAATCAATTAAGTATTTATATGTTAAGTATTATATAATAATTCTAATTTATTTAATAATAATGAACAACATTAATAAATGACTACTATTGTTATTAATATTTACACTATTAATAATAATAATAATAATAAAATATTATTATTATTTTTTTCATTGTAACTGTTTTTAAATCATTATAATATTATTAATAATAATAATAATAATAATAATAACAAAACTCAATATTAATAACAATAAATTAATAAATGATTACTATTCGTTTATTATTATTATTGTTTATTTCTCACATTGTAACTATATTTTTTATATTTCTTCTTATATAATATTATAATATTGAATAAAGCAATTGAGTATTAAGCAATTAATAATAATAATAATAATAATAGTCAATATTAATAATAATAAATAAATTACACATTGTAACTAACTGTTTTAATATTTCTTAAATTATAATAATAATAATTAGAAGTGAATAAATTATTACTATTAGTTATTATTATTATTATTATTCTGTTTTTCTCACATTGTAACTATATTTCTTATTATATAATATAATATTGAATAAATCAATTGAGTATTAAGCAATTAATTATAATTATAATAATAATAGTCAATATTAATAATACATGAATTATTATTATTATTAGTTAATGATAATATTTGCATTCTTATTATTTTTCTCACATTGTAACTTTAATTTTTTATATATCTTATTATATAATAAAGCAATTAGGTAAGTAATAAAATAAAATGTTATATAATAATAATAACCATTTATTAATGGTCAATATTAATGATAATAATCATTTGTTAATAATAATAATAATAATTATTATTATTATTATTTATATGGGCTTCCATTCCACTAACAGCTTACCAGTTGGGTCAAGACGTTGGAGGGTTAGGATATTTAAAAGTTACATGTTTTCTCAAAGCAATCAAAAACAACGCAACTCTCACATATTCTTCTGAAAATTGTGTTAAACAGTCTTCATTCTCATCAGGAGCAGAGATGTTGGGCAGCTCACTGGGTTTTGGAGCAGAGCTTTTATCATGACACTCTTCTTCCAACAAACGTGAATTATTTAAACTCAGTCCCATGACTTAAACAAACACGGTCATTTTCCAGCCCAGCCCAGCCCAGCCCAGCCTGCTGTTGTTTATTCATGTTTGTTCTCTCTGGTTCTCAGCCTGTAGGCACTCCTCCGGGCTCCGCCAAACTGGTGCAGCCATCTGCCGCGTCCCGTCTGCGGCACCTGCAGCAGAGCAGCCTGGAGCGCCGCAGCAGGAAACAGCAGGAGGAACTCCCAAAGCTCCAGCAGGGTCAGCAGCAGGTATTCCACTTCTAACAATAGCCTGCCGACTGACGCTCGCTCTCGCTGACTTTACCTCTGCTCTGCGCTAAAAGGCACGAGTCAGAACTATTGTTAAGTGCAAACTCATCCGTCGACTCCAATGACTGTAACACTTGCAGCCGAGCACGCACTTCCATAGAAGCTGCTACATCTCCCAGTTGCTGCACAGATGTTATGGTTTTCCACTGTGCGATGGAGTTCAGTATGCACAAGTCCTCTGTTTTCCCCGTATACTCACAGATTACGTATTTTTCTCTTCCATGCTACATGAACTCTTCTTCCAGAACAAAACAGCACAATGTAGTGCGTCACAATGCCAGGGAACGACGCCAAAAGACAGTCGCTATATTTCTCTCAATTTGTAGCTTGTTTCTACTCAAGGAGGAAAAAGTTGACATTTAGGCCAAAAATGTATGTTACGCAAGTACACAGATGCGAAAGCAGTGTTCACATACATTATCGTTCAAAATTATGGGGTTGGTTAGCTTTTTAATGTGATTGAAAGTCTCTTTTGCCCACCAAGGCTGCATTTATTTGATCAAAAAAAAAAAAATTGTGAAATATTATTACAAATTAAAATGGCTATTTTCTATTTGAATATATTTAAACATGTAATTTATTCCTGTGATGCAAAGCTGAATTTTCAGCATCTTTACTCCAGTCTTCAGTGTCACATGATCCTTCAGAAATCATTCTAATATGCTGATTTGCTGCTTAAAAACATTTCTGATTATTATCAGTTTAAAACAGTTGCGCTGCTTCATATTTTTTGTGGAAACCATGATTCATTTTTTTTCTTACGGTTCCTTGATGAATAGAAATTCCAAAAGAACAGCATTTATTTAAAATAGATTTTTTTCGTAAAATAGTAAGTGTTTTTAAGGTGACTTTTGATCAATTTAATGCATCCATGCTGAATAAAAGTATTAATTTCTTTAAAAAAAGGGACCCCAAAATATTTAAACTGTAGTGTACTTGCATAGATTATTTTTTAGACCTTAATGTCCTTGAATGTTTCAGAGAGGTTGCTGGCATCTCAGCTAATTGCCAATGAAGTCATAATGACGCCAGCTAATTGGGCAAACTGACATCCCTGTCCTTGTGCCATCTTTGAGTTTTCCTTTCACTCTTTGTCTATAATCTTTAAAGGAACACTCCACTATTTTTGAAAATAGGCTCATTTTCCAACTCCCCTAGAGTTAAACAGTTGAGTTTTACCGTTTTCGAATCCATTCAGCCGATCTCCGGGTCTGGCGGTAGCACTTTTAGCTGTAGCTTAGCATAGATCATTGAATCTGATTAGACCGTTAGCATCTCGCTCAAAAAAGACCAAAGAGTTTCTATATTTTTCCTACTTAAAACTTGACTCTTCTGTAGTTACAAGTGTACTAAGACTGACGGAAAATGAACAGTTGCAATTTTCTTGGCCGATATGGCTAGGAACTATACTCTCAATCCGGCGTAATAATCAAGGAACTTTGCTGCCGTACCATGGGTGCAGCAGGCGCAATGATATTACGCAGCACCTGAAAACAGGCTAACTTCCGTCAACATAACCAACATGACCACCTGCTTGCACAGGGAGCGTGCTGGGGACTATTTGCAGGCGCTGCATAATATCATAACTTTGCTGCCGT
>NW_015626863.1:1058259-1058605 GCF_001515625.1 Sinocyclocheilus rhinocerous
GAAAATGAGCCTATTTTCAAAAAATAGTGGAGTGTTCCTTTAAGTAACTATACTGGTCTGAAGCACTACATTTTGATGAGTACTCAAGCTGTCAGATCCCAGCCGAAAGAAGCTTTTGTGCTGTGCTTATGACAGGACAGGTCAAGGTGAGATAGCATACGTGACCAAGATACTTTCTGACATTGTCACTGTGATGCTTTAATGTGTCAAAGCTTTTGAAAGATCGGTCAGAAAAGAGAAGGAATTGGAGATGAGACGTGTGCTTTGATCATGGTCAGGTTTGGCTAGATATCACCCTGGAAAAAAAGGCATTTATTGTAGGATATGTTGAAGTGAACATGAAATC
>NW_015626863.1:1058658-1088927 GCF_001515625.1 Sinocyclocheilus rhinocerous
ATCACTTTTTTTTTTTTTTTCATTTTACTTTCTTAATCTGACATATTTACGGGGGGGAAACGGTTGAGATTTTATCCATAGAAGTTGATTGGATTGTAAAAGGTGGGTGTTATATACCAGAATTATTATTTTTTGGAATAATGCATACTAAATCATGGACAAAAGGATCAGGAACGTGTATTAAGAAAGTAAATAGGGTTAATTTATGCTTACTTGACACGAAACAGCTACATTATGAATAAAAAAGACCAGGAACGCGTACTTACTTACTATTAAGTAAATAGGGTCAGTTTCAATTTCACTTTATGATTATTTGACAGCTTCTAATTTAAAATCACTTAACGTTAAGAGGAAAATATGATCCAATAATGTACAGAAGAGTGAAGAGGAAAGGTAAGACTGCAGTGTTGCTGTAGTGTTGCACAGTCTCTATCTATCAGAGCAACTCGCAAAGTCAGCGCTCCCCAAAATCCATCCTGAAAGAACGAGAGGAGAGAGATTGTGTGCGAACCCTGAGGAAAGGAAGTGAAAAATTGGGTGGAAAGAAAGAGAAAAGGAAGAGATAAGACGGTGAGATTTGGTTTCTGCTGTCTCTCTCAGTCCTGCAGGGTTAATCGACAGACTATTAGCTCAGCGTAAGCTCCGAGTTAGCCAACCCACTGCAGACTGTCTGATGCACTCCAGGGGCAAATAAATGTCTCCCAAATCAAAATAGTGCATTTTTTAATTGGCAGTGACATGACTGCAAGATAAGATGTTTTACAGACAAGCCAGTTAAAGGAACAGATTACCTAAAAAGGAGAATTGCCATTTTCTCACCCTCACGTTGTGCACGACTTACTTTCTTTTGTTGCAGAAGAAAGGAGATATTTAGAAGAATGTTTGAGCTGCTGTTTTGAAGGTGATTTTTATTGTCAGGCTCCAAAAAGGACAAAACTGTTGGAGCTCATTTTCGCTTCTAATAAGCTTCTAAATAAGAAAGCTAATTGCACCTTCATATCTTTATAAGAGAAAAACATCAGAATTGCAAGATGTAAACTTAGAATTTAGAAAAAAGTCAAAATTGTGACGTGAACTCAGAATTAAGAGAAAAAAAATCAGAACGGCAAGATTTAAAAAAACATCATAATTGCCAAATTTAAACTGTTTCTGATGTTTAAAAAACAAGAATAGCAAGATTTAAATTCAGAGAAAAACGTCATAATTGCCAAATTTAAACTGTTTCTGATGTTTAAAAAACAAGAATTGCAAGATTTAAACTCAGAATTCAGAGAAAAACATAATAATTGCCAAATTTAAACTGCTTCTGATGTTTAAAAAACAAGAATCGCAAGATTTAAACTCAGAAGTAAAACATCATAATTGCGAGGAAATCATGTATGTTTGCACTGTCTGTACTTTCTTCTGCACTGGAAGCTCTTGTCGCCAAGTCAAATTCCTTGTGTGTGTAAACATACTTGGTAATAAAGCTCTTCTGATTCTGTTTCTGAAATAAAAAGTCGGAATTGTGAAATAAAAGGTCACAATTACTTTTTTTTTTATTACGTGGAGGAAACATGCTTCCATACAAAACAGCTCCATAACAGCACTAGAAATGTAGAAAAAGGCATACAGGTTTGAATCAACATGAGGGTGAGTAAATGACAGATTTTGTCTGCGGCTGGATGGATTCCTGTCCGTGTGTTGTTGACTGAGAGGATTGAACAGACAATCACCGTGGCAACCGTGGAATGAGGCAAGCAACCCCTCTATAGCAACCAGTGGAGTCTGTGATACCTGTATTCCCACGCATCTATAAACTGCGGCTGCTCACTTGATTCGATTGAATTCATCTGAATAACTGGAAGGTTTGTGGTTATGTTCGCAATGGAATACTAGCATGCATACGCCGTTCCTGTAGCTCATACAGCACAGCGCTACAAACACCAAGATCATGGGTTTGATTCCCCTGGGAAAGCAGGAAATGGTAACAAAATGTACAATTATTTGGATAAAAGTGTCTGTCAGAAGCATAAATGTAGTGGTATACTGTATGCTGACTATACGTATGCATTATCTAAATGCACTATCCGAATTTGAATCTCAATCAAGAAAACTGGTCTAAAAATGATTCAAAGAATCACAGCTGATAAAACTTGTTTATTAGTCAAGATGAGTGCATTACATAACATTGGATACTGTAAATAATACAAAACTCTCGCTGCAATATTTTAGTATTGTTTATATATAGTATTTAGTAATTTTATGTGATTTTTTTATATTTCTATTCAGCTTGAATTTTTATTTGATTTTTAGTACTTCAGCTGATAATTAAATGTTTTTTTGTTTTTTTTCAGTTAGTTGCCAATGCAATATTCCTTAAAAAACTTTTATTTATTTTTTTAATCTATTTTATTTTTTAAATTTTTTTATTTTTGGTTTTATTTTCTATTTGACTATTATTTTTCAATTTTTTTTCCATTTTAGTTTAGTTTTTGTCATTTTAGTACGTCAATAAAGCCAATATAATGGCTTTAATTTATTTTTTATTTTAGTTTGAGTCACTATATTACTTCAGTTTATAATTAAATTAAATTAAACTTTGATTTTTCATTGTTTTAGTGTTAGTTATACAGCACTACTTATGCTACTATAGTCATGTCAGTCTTTATGCTCCACAGAAACCTTATGAATTCACTTATGAATGCACTTTAAACAGTGTTAAACCAGTGTTTTATGGTGAATGGCACATCTG
This sequence comes from Sinocyclocheilus rhinocerous, assembly GCF_001515625.1. NCBI lineage: Eukaryota > Metazoa > Chordata > Actinopteri > Cypriniformes > Cyprinidae > Sinocyclocheilus > Sinocyclocheilus rhinocerous. The sequence goes on from NW_015626863.1 coordinate 1,061,393, forward strand.
TAAGTGAGCTGGAACTTGATAGTACTTGCTCTATTTGCTTTAAACTAGATATACTAACTAAATTACCCATTTGTTTTGTTGCAGCTATAGTGAGTGATTAAAAACGCTGCTAAGCCAGCAGTACTGTACAAGCCAGAGTTTGTTCTCCAAAGGCACTTACACATTAGTTTTCTTCTAATACCCTTCTGGAAGGGCCTCTAATCTTCCCTCGACTGTGTGTGCGTTCAGACAGCTGTCTTGATTAGCGCAGACAGCAGATCAGTCTCGTCTGTGTGCTCACTGCAGTCTCAGCCGCAACAGGACACAGTTCCCAGTCATCAGTCAATGCCCAACAGCTCCGGCTTTGTTCCCAGGCAAAGATCTGGCTAATTTGGCACAGCACCGAGTGCGGCAGGCCGTCATCTCCCAGAAAGAGAGTCTTCACTTGGGCTTAATGGGAGGTCTGTGCCATGAATCGGACAACAGACTGTGTGGACGCTCGCTCTGCTGACCATTTTGGCTCAGTGAGGGCAAACACAGAAGGCTGTTAAGATGCAGTGTTTGAAGGGATTATTTATTCTTGAAAGGTCAAATTGTTTGTTGGCCCTGAGTGAGAGATGTTGGAACTGGGAGTGTTTGTGTGTCATTTTCTGGGCCTCTTTCAGCGGTTGGTTTGTGTCTCGGGGGTGTTGGAGGACTTTGCTGTAGAAGTTTAATAAGGTGGATGAAATCGTGCTTGTAGAGACGCTCTCAGCGCTGCGTTCGCTGAGTGTCCTTAAACAGACTGAGCGCTGTGGGAAGCAGTGAGGTGGAAAAATTATTCAGCCTGATATTCTAAGCCGAGTTAGTGCTGCTGTTGCGTGCTTTTGAGCTTAGCTTGCTCATTTGTTAGTGAATCATCTACATACACTACCAGTCAAAAATATGTTTGAAAAAAGTCTCTTATGCTCACCAAGGCAGCATTTATTTGACTAAAAAATACAGTAAAATCAGTGATATTGTGAAATATTACAATTTAAAATGACTGATTTCTATTTGAATATAATTTAAAATTTAATTTATTCCTGTGATGCAAAGCTGAATTTGCAGCATCATTACATTTTGATACTTTTGTCTTTGATGAATATAAAGTTCAAAAGAACAGCATTTATTTGAAATATAATTTTTTTTTGTAACATTATAAATGTCTACCGTCACGTTTGATGAGTTTAATGATCCCAAATTTATGAATGATACTGTATCATGATACCGTTTCCACAAAAATATGACAACAGCACAACAGCTTTCAACATCGATAATATTCAGAAATGTTTCTTGAGCAGCAAATCAGTATATTATAATTATTTCTGAAGAATCATGTGACACTGAAGACTGGAGTAATGATGCTGAAAATTCAGCTTTGATCACAGCAATAAATTACATTTTACAATATATTCACATAGAAAACAGTTATTTTAAATTGTAATAATATTTCACAATTGTACTGTCTTTACTGTATTTTCAATCAAATAAATGCAGCCTTGGTGAGCATAAGAGACTTCTTTCAAAAACATAAAAAATCTGAACTATTCCAGACTTTTGAATGATAATGTATATTCCAAATTATTTTATCAGAGAAAAATACAAGACCTTCCAGCGCAGTGCCACAGAAATAGCTTGCTTGTTTTTGCGGTTGCAGCTAGTTTAAGAACTCAAATTAGAAAGATTTCGGCTTTTTGAAGCCTTCCTTCATTTTCTATCATCAACCTCAATAGGTGGGTAAATTTAGCTACATTTTCACATACTGTGAATTTGGTTGCTCCTCCGTTGGTGGCATAGTTAATGTCTCTCTGCCCTTCCCCAGACAATATTTTAAATCAAAATCTGAATATGAACGTGATCGCAGATGGTGTATCTTCCTGTTTATCACCCTGTCCCTGAGCACACTTATATCTCATACTTCATATTAAGCAGTGTTCATTTAGTATTATTTATATACTATTACAGTATTTATTAATATTTAGTTTTAGCGTTTATTTTTATATTTGAAGTTTTCATTTTAGTTTTAGTAATTATATGCTTTAGACATATTATGACAAAAAATGCTAAAAGTATAGTCATTTTATATATATATATATATAAAAAAAAAATCTTTTTCTTTTTAATTCCGTTTACTCATTTTAGTATTTCAACATATTTAGGTTAGTTGCCAAGGCTACATTTAAAATTTTCATGTAATATATATATTTTAATTTTAACTTTTATTTCATTTAACACATTTTTAATAGTTTTAGCTTTAGTGTATTTATTTATATATATATATATATATATATATACTTTTGACTTGATAATCTCAAATTCATGCGTCTTTTAACAGACTATCACAGTAACAATGAGGAAAGACTGCCTCCTGCTGGCCATTATATGTATGACAAAAGGAGGAAGGCAAAGGGCACACTTACTGTAGTCTTTCTATCGCTAAACATTTAGTGTGGACCCATTAGAAAGGTTGCACTGGAAATGACAATGCACTGATTATTCTTTCTTTTCTCTTCTTTTATCCACTCACCTGTCCTAACTTGCTTGCATTTTATCCTCAGTCCATCCTTTCCTGACCTCTTCTTATTATGCTGAGGTTATAATAGCCCAGCGCATTTCCCGCTATAAGTAAATATAGTTATAGCACACTTAGTTGTAAAGTAAGCAAATAGGATTTTAATTCTGTTTAGGATAATGATTAAGTATTTAATTGATTTTATACTATTGTATGAGTCAGGTTTCATAAAGGAAGGAAATATATTTTTAGTCCAATTTCCTTTTCTGCCTCATGGCCTCAGATTGTCCTAGCATTGCCAGTCTTTTTTTTTTTTTGTACCGGCATGTTGACTATCAGCCCTGAGTGGTCCTACATGCCCCCCCCTTTACCCTGAGATCTGATCCTGTCTAAGGTGAACACTTCATGGCGACGATGACCCTAGAAACCAGGGGAAGCACAGGTGACCTCTGAGCCTAAATCATCTCCCAGCTAAAGCACAACACCTCAGTACTGAAGAGCTCTGACCAAGGTACGAGTCTAATTGTAATTTCATAGTAAAGCTGGTCGGAAGGATGCAAGTAATGCAAATAACAGCCAGTATATGTACACCGAATAAACAATGTAATCTATATATGGTAAATAAAAAATGAAGTAGTTACAATCTCCTATGTAAACAAACTTATGGCAATATATTCGAAAAATATTTTAGTGTGAATCTCATTAAAACATGCACAGATCACATTTCACCGCAAAATGTAAAAATAAAAATGCATTTTGCAAAAAGAAAATCAAGCTTCTTTTTATGACTATTATTATGTTTTTACACTACATTTATGCCAATTTAGCATAATTTACCCCAAAATTACCAAAATGCATCCTCATTGCAATATATATATAATTAATAATAATTTATGCATTTAGCAGACGCTTTTATCCAAAGTGACTTACATTGCATTCAGGCTATACATTTTTTTTTTCCATTGGCGCTTTATTTTTAAATTCACATAAGTGCAATATAGTAATTTAATTTAAACATTTAATACATTTTCATTTATAAATGTTTTATTTAACAGTAAGTTGATTAGCAAGTTTAATAATAAATATAGTAAATAATAAATATAGTAAATACATATTTAATGCAATTAGCAATTTAAGTAATTCATAATATATGAAATATTTTTTTTTAAATGTATTTTTGGTGCATTACAGTAATGAGAATTTTTCTGTAAGCAAAATATAATTTATAATTTATAATTTCTTTGTTTTTATTTTGAGGTGAAATACGACTGGTACATGTTTTCGACAGGTTTCATGAGATGCACCCTTTAGCTAATGTGTAGTTTGGGTCAGTTTTAGAGAGAAAATTAGAAATAATCTTAGCAGACTGTACTTTCTGTAAAGAAAATCCAACTAGAAAATATCTGTAGCACAACTACAAACAAAAAATTCCTTCAGAGTTAAATAGTAAAAATCTTGACGCTACTGGCAAATAATTGGTAAATATTTATCAAGTATAAGATAGATATTTTATATAAGATTAACTTTTGTATTTTTATACTAAAAAGGGAGAATGTGTTAACATTAGATAGCATGCCTTATCCAAATTCACATTGTATGACTTGTTGAAATGAAGAATGAAGCCTGGGATCTGTTATGTGAATGCAATCAGTTTTCGATGTGTTTCCCCCAGTGGATCTGAAGTGTGAGAGCGGCTTTCATTTCAAAGCATATATTTTGTTACGTAACATTTGACAGCACATTACACCATACGTGTGAAGCACTTTGTGTCACTGGGACGTATTAGCAACGTATGATAAACTACCAGTTGGCGGTGAATAATAAATTGCTATCGACTGTTTAGATCAATATTCTCATTCATATTTAATGGATGCCCAAGGGATTGTAAACAACTGCCCCACTGCCATTGTTTTCCCATTTTCTGCTAAGAAATATATATAGCTACAGTATATATAAGACGTCCATCAGATGCCTGATACATACCTCATAACTTTCTTTTTCGTGTCTTAAAATGACTTCATTGAAGTAGAATAGACCCAAACTCTGATGCGACACACATCCGAGCACCATATGCTGTGTTAAAACACTGAGAAACGTCCAAAATATATGAACAGAAGAACTGTGTAACTGTATATAAACTGTATGATCATGGATATGTTCATTTAGGGTATTTTTTGTAAGCTTTTTTTTTTTTTCTACCAAAAGCGTTTGAGAGATCTGAACTGCACGTAGATATCCTCTCAAAGTCTGCATGCAGAATCCTCTCTCTGTAAGTTCTGTTTACAAGTGTAAGATAGATGGATTTCTGTATTAATAAAGAGGTTTTTTTTTATAAATATAGTTGTATGTGAGTAGACGGGTCAATCGGATCCTATTCACTGTTGTCTGATCTGTAACAAACCATTCAAGCATTCCAAACCTCTCAATTTAACATGTCCAAAAAAGAAAAAAAAAACATTTTTCATTAATGCAACATATAGAATGTATATAAATCTATCGACGACTTCTTGTGATAAAACAATAACAGTGTGAATGCAATGTTGACCAATAGAAATATATCTATATGGAAATGTTATAATGCAAAAGTTGTTTTAATGTTGAAAAACCTCGTCTGGTTGTGTATGTACAAGAGACTGTTGGTTTTGAATGTTCTTGTGCTGTTTTTGTGACTATTAAAGTGAATATCTTCTATTACAGTCTTGTGCGCTAATTGCGGTGCTTTTTTTGTAAATGCCAATTTTTCATCCAGTATAAAATCTTTATTATGTCATACACAGAAAGAAAAAACGGATTCATATGAAAAAAATAAATATACACATACTAGACAAAGCTAGTTTTCAGTAGTTGGTGTAAGTGTACGGTCAGCATTTCAAGAATACATGTAAAGATCAATATAAAGTGACAAAATGTAGCTGAAAATCCAGTTGTTAAAGGGTTAATCTCACAAAATCTGTCAGGAATATGCTTTATTTCACCCCATAATCAGAAGAAACCACCAATTTTTATAAATGTCAAATTCTTCATTTTTTATATATATATATATATATATAATTTTATTTTATTTTTGGTGCAAAATATGAAATATACAAGCACATGTTCAAATTCTTCACATTTCGTAATTGTTTCTTTTAATTTTGGGGCAAAATATGAAATGTATAAGCACGTTCAAATTCTTCAAATTTCTTAAATATTTTGTATACATTTTGGGGCGAAATACGAAATATTCAAGCACATGTTCAGATTCTTCAAATTTATTTATTTTTTCTTCTTTTAATTTTGGGACAAAGTATGAAATATACAAGCACATTCAAATTCTTCACATTTCTTTTAAAATTTTGGGGCAAAATATGAAATATATGAGCACATGTTAAAATTTTTCAAATTTCTTATTTTTTTCCCCTTTAATTTTGATGCGACGTATGAAATATACAAGCATGTTCAAATTCTTCAAATTTCCGATTTTTTTTCTTTTAATTTTAGGACTAAATATGAAATACTTAAGCATGTTCAAAATCTTAATTTCTTTTAATTTTAGGGCTAAATATGAAATACTTAAGCATGTTCAAATTCTTAATTTTTTTTTATTTTTTATTTTTTTCTGAGTTAAATATTATATATACAAGTACATGTTCAAATGTTTCACATTTCTTTTTTTTTCCTTTTAATTTTGGGGCAAATTTTGAAAGCACATTTAAATTCTTCACATTTCTTAATTTTATTCTTGCAATTTTGGGGCGATATATATAAAATATACAAGCACGTTTTTGACAGGTTTCTTGAGATTCACCAAGTTGTTTGTTATATTGTACATAAATAGTTGAACTTTTATCATTTAGATATACAAATAGCTTAATGTAGCTGTTTAAATGTTTGTAAACAGTTTTTGGCTTCATGTGTGGTGTGGCTTCGTCGTGGGATGCTTTGAGCTGTGTGTGTTTCACAGAGAGATGTCAGACGACACGGGAAGCTGCTGAGCTGGTTTCCATTTGGCGCTTCGTCTTCCTCCGTCTGCTCTGATGTACGGCTGCTTCCTCAAATCTACACACACACACACACGGTCAGACCCCCCCTGATGAAGATACCTGGAGATTTGTGAGCTTTTCAAAAACTTGAAAGAAAGGGAAGCATCAGAGATCTACACGGAGGAACTGAGGGAGTGTTACAGAAGAGCATAAGTAGATGAAGAGCGATACCTTCAGAGACAGAGGAGAGGAAATGAGAGACGGTTATAAAGAAGTGCCTTCGCAGAAACCTGAATCACAGAACAGACGAGACGAGCGCTTCCCAGAACGGGCCGTAAACGGTACCGCCTGCAGAGCTGACAACCAGACACATAGAGACGTTAGAGGAACGCAGAAATAAGACCGGCAGACTAAATACACAATATAGTATGAATATCAAAAGGAACAAAAAAATAGTGACTGAAATAACTGACAAAATAATTGAAGAAAGAATTGGAATAGGCAAAGAATCCCAAGATGCATAGTGTTCTGGCCAAACTGAATTTTATATGAATGTACAGTTAGGCTAATGGGCTATAAATAAATGTCAATGTGTGTGTGTGTGTATATACATATATATATATATAGTATATGAATATTATATTTTTACATTTCTAACATTTTTTCTAATATTTTTAGAGATATTTTTAATATTTGTATAGTATAAATGGGTCTTTATACAAAAGAAAATAAATACAGTATATTTATGATATATATTAATAGATTATAAATACATTTATTTATTTTTAGAGTATAAATGAGTCTTTATACAAATGTATATTATATAAATGGTTCAATATATAGTTTATAAATACTATATATTTACATTTATAATGTTTAAAAAATGATAAATTATAAATAAAAACATTTATAATATAAATAAGTCTATATTTCATATATACTATATTTACATTTTTAATATTTAACATTTGTATAGTATAAATGGGTCTTTATACTAATATTTGTCAATACTTTTGTATAAATTATTTTTCAATATATTTATATTATATATTATGTATAAATATCCATTTATGTTATTATAAATGTGTATAAAATATTATCTAAATGTTATTTTTCTTTTAAGTTGACAGCATCTTTTTCTACTCCCCTTTAGAGTACATTAAACTATGGCTGTCAATAGAAAGCAGAATATCAAATTTAGTCAATTGTAATTATTGTATTTTTATTTTATTTTTCCCTGAACATTTGGCATAGAGGTAGGCGTTGGGTTTCATTTGCACCATTTATAATACAACCCCTAACAATGGTAAAATCACTATCACTAAAATCAAGTTTATTGTAATATTCAAAGTTAAGGCACTGGTTTTCTGTAAAGAACCTGTGATGATGTCCTCGATGGCTCCGTCTTTGCCCTCTCTCACGAGCGGCGTCATCTGCCTGCGCTTCAGCTCTGCGATCAGATCCAGCCGAGGGAAGCGTGGCAGCGCCGGCATCTGAACACATCAACAAACCCGTGAGTCCTTCATATTCACTTCCTGTTCTCCACTATTTCTGTCTCTGTCTATCACGCATTCCTTCATTACTCACTGCTGTGCTCATGGGAGGGTCAGAGATGGGTAAATCTGTGCTGAAATCGGTCTCTGAGATTTTCTTCTTGTGCTGTTTGTTCTCCTGCTCGGCCAGCTACAGAGAAAGAGATTCATCCGTCAGTCAGCATGCCAGAGGAAAGACTGGGGGAAAATGATTTGTACAAAGCAGCGTGCCAAGTTGCATACTATCTGTACTAGATGAGGAGAATAGGATTGGTGTTAAACATAGTGTGATAGAGATGTCTGGGTTGGATCTTTATGGGGATTCTAGAAGTAACCCCTTTCAGTCGTTTTAATATTATTTATATATATTTATAGTATTTATTAATATTTTTAATTAGCTTTTATTTTCAGTTTTCATTTTAATTTTTAAAGTTGTCTCTTTGCCTGTTTTTGTCTATTTTATTTTTTATAATTTATTTATACTTTATATACTGTATATAAAAAAGTATGTTTATTGGAGTTTTAGTAATTTTATTACTTAAACTTATTTATTTCAGTTAGTTTCCAAAGCAGCATTTGTAATTTTCTCATTTTAAGCTTGTTTTTCATCTGATATTTAGATTTTATTTGGAAGTTTTAATCATTTTCTTATGTGCTTTTGTCATTATTATTATTATTTAAATATTTATTATTTGTTTTATTTCAACTTTATTGTGATTACTGAACATTTTTTAAAATAGTTTTTGTTTTAGTTATCAATAACAACCCTGGCTAACGTTGGGCTAAATATATACAGATTATTAATTATTAAGACCATTAATTTGTATATTGTCAAAACTAGTACTTTTAAACCAAAACCAGTACAATTAAAATAATATTCAATCTGAATGCACTATATGGTGTCATATGGGGTTTTGAAACCGATATAATTAATTTATCAGATAATTTCACTATTTCATGTCAGGCTTATTCACTGTAAAAAAATATATATTTTTTAAAAGTTGTAAATAAAACAAACATTATTGGAGTATATTTTATAATGCCATTTCCACTTAAAGATTTAATTCAATGTGTTACTTGCCGTTTCTTTGTAATTATTTGTGAAATTTTCTAGCAATTTCCAGTATGCAATACCAGTATGATATATGCTGATGTGATATGAGCACTGGGTAATAATTTCATCACCTTATATGCTTTGATAAACCTGGCAAAAACAGGGAAGAACACAGAAGGAGGTGTGGATTTGGGATCCTCTCCGAAATACTCCACCACTGAGTGATAGACCTCCTGTAGAGACACACAGACGATCCAGTCACGTAGAAGCTATTATTCACTGCTGTTCAGAAAGGATTTCACACAGAACTGAACTCATCTCCACCTCTGCAGTTTTGCTGTCTTTGACCACAGAGTCCAGCAGACTGCTGTTATTAGACATGAAGTTTGTGAGGACAGCGCTGTCCTTCTGCTGGAGAAACTCCTTACGCACCACCGCCATTCCCTTCTCCAGAGATCGAACATCTGCAAGGATGCTGTCCAGAGAGACTGAGAGAAACATGCAGGTCAGTGTATAAATATATAGCTTTCATTTAGCAGATGCTTTCAGCAAACTGAGATTTGAACTTACAACCTTTAGGTTACCAGTCTGGAATTTTTTAGCTTCAAAGTTGGTTTTGATTTTTCAGTTTTGATTGCCTTTGTTTAGATTTTGATAATTGCAAATATTCCTTTATGCGCTTTAATTGTACTTTATCGTAGATAAAACGTGCACTCTAAAAAATGCTGGGTTAACTATAACCCAGCGCTGGGTTAAAGAGGGACAAACTCAGCTATTGGGTTGTTTTGAACCTAACCACTGGGTCAAAACAACCCAACCACTGGGTCAAAACAACCCAACCGCTGGGTCAAAACAACCCAATAGCTGGGTTTGTACAACCCTAGTGGTGAGTTGATGAGAGTTCATGTGCAACACTCACCCAGTGCAGCTTTATCCAGACAGTGTAGTTCAGTGTGAAAGTTGTGCAGTTGAGGATATTTTTCTTGTATGATGCTGACGATGAAATGCAGGAGTGTCAGTTTTCGATCTGTGGATTTCATGTCCAGAAGCTGAGAGCGAAAATGTGAGAGATGTGCGATAAATCAACAAAACGTTTATCATGAACTGATCAAATATATACCTTTAGTGCAATGTAAGTCATAAAAGTGTCTGCCAAATGCATAAAGGTAAATATTTCATAGTTTACTTCAAATATGCTATTCAATTAAACTGAATAAGTTTACATGACATACATGTCCAAAAATACAATTAAACAATAGCAAATGAGGCATGCATTTATTTTACCTTATACAGTATATATGACAAAAAAATGAGCTAAACTAAAAATGAAATTTTTAGATTAAAAAAACTAAAAATTAATGGACAAGAAAATTTTCAATTTTTTCTGCTTCAAAATATCGTAATGTGTTACTTGCAGTTTCTTAGGGTTTTCAAAGTAAATCCTACCACATTTTTTTCAGTGTATAAACACAATACGTGAACCATCTATTGAAAAGAAAGTGTCCAGTGACACTGATCAACTAAAACTGTAAATCTGCTTTATATGCCAAAATCTCATTTTTGTAAAGATGTTTTCCCTCACCAGGTCCAGACTTTGGAGTCGAAATCCATATGCTGATCCTCTCTTCCCACTGTTCATGTAATTCCCAAACGCAAGAATGATCTAGAAAAAGAGAAAGATCAGCTTTCACTACATAAATGATTCTATGCACATGAAAATTGATTCTCCTTACCTCTAGAATCTTCTTGAGTTTGCTGGAGGATTTGATTGACATGGACGCAGTGATGATGGCATTTAATTGCTGCAAAATAAGATCAAGATTTTTTTTTCATTCGATTTTAATTTGATGTTAAATTCAAGTAAATGCATCCTCGGACATACTGACAGGCTTTAATAGCAGGATGCTCTCGCTGAAGTTGCCCATGAAGGTCAGCGTGCTGATTCTCTGTGCCAGACGCGGGGTTTTGCTGAAGGCCACCATGAATCGGTCCTCCTCCGACAGCTCCAGCAGGGGACGTCCTTCACGCTCGTAATTCTCAATCAACTTCAGCTCATAATCAGATGGGATGAAGCGCTCCAGCAGCTCCAGAAAATCTGACTTTAGCATATCAAGATTATACCTGCACAAAGAGAGTATCAGGATTAGTTTTATACATGCAAATTTTGGTTACAACAACAATGTGGCTGCTGGACGCACGTTTGGATCGCAGTGCAGATCTGTGCGGTGCTCATGCCTCCCTTGCGCAGGGTGATGGCGAGGTTTTTGGCCCTGTTGGGCTCCAGTAGTGCGATTTTACTGGATGCTTTATGAGCCACTTTCAACTTCAGAGTGCCGACATCAACAGGAGCAGACTCAGCTTTAGTTTTGAACAACTCCTCAAAGACGTCCATATTCAACTCCTTCATACAGAGCAAAACAGGGAGGTGAGTGACGGCAGCTTTAGTCCTTCAAGGAAATTCTAGTGATAAATGCTGAGCTAATTCTAACAGCTTAAGACTATTTCTAAAACATGCAAGTACCTATAATAGCATGTATAAATATTAAAAACAAGATTTATATTTCTTTTTTTAAACATTGTGTATATATAAATATTTTATAAATTCTTAAAAATATATATATTTCAAGAACAAAAGGGCAAAAATGCATGGATATTAAAAACTAAATTCTATTTTATTTTCTAAAAATATGTAATATTTTAATATTAATAATCAAGAAGGAAAAAGCAGCAAGCAGGAAATGTTTTTAATGTTGTGAAGTTTTTAGTTAGCTGTTGTAATTTTATTGTGCTTTTTGTCATTTTTATTGGTTGTGTTTTTTCAAATTCTATATAGTTATTTTTTTATTTCAGTTTTAGTTTTAGTTATTTTAGTACATCAAGTTAAACTAAATGAAAATGAGAAATGTTAACAGATTACACTCTGAAAATTATACAAAATTATATAGAAAAATTATAAAAAAAATAAAAAAGTATAATTAGAATTAAATAGAAATGATATAGAAATTGATGTAAGTGATGATATAATTATAACACTGGTTGTATGTATATTTGGATCTTCACCTGTTGTGTCAGCGGCTGGTATAATGTGTAAATCCAGAGAGCCGGATTCGGATCTCTCCATGCGGATCAGACCTCGATCCACCAGAACCTGGACCATCTTCTCCAGCTCGGTCAGAGCTTTAGCAGAGCGCTGTCTCTCTCTCTCTCGCTCCTGCTCCTTCTCACTGTGTGTGTCTCTCTCGTTCTCCTTCTGCTGCAGCTGAGAGAGCTGAGCCTGTGCCTCCTTCACACCGTCCTGAAAACACACACAAACAGACACAGCCAGGCTTCACAGGCTGGAAACAGGAGTATGTAAGTAAGTGTTTGTGTGTGTGTGTGTGTTTTAGCAAATTGTGCTACCTTCAGAAGTTCCACCTCTTTCCTACTCTGTATGAGCTGTTTCTCAAGTGCAGACGTCTTCGCCACAGCTTCACTCTCACACTGCTGCAGTCTAGTGCTTAACTGATATACACAACATACTGAGTACTTAAATATGATTTGGTGTGTGTGTATTTCCGAAATATAAATAGGATGTGCCTTATGTGAGATAGTTGTATTCTAGCATTTTATACATACATACATACATGCCAAAGACTGCAAAACAACTCTGAATAAATATAATGGAATAAATAATAATAATAATAATAATTTAAAATGAAAATGCATTTATTGCATTCAATGCTTTATTATTATTTCATTATTATATATAATGTATGTTGTTTTATTGTTGTAGTCAAAAAGCACATATATATGTACATGAAATCATTTATATCAGAACTATATAAGAACAGAATCATTATAGGTTCAAGTAATTGTGTGTGTGTGTGTTTTGGGTGTGTGTACCAGTGTGTTTTGTTCTTGCAGCTCCTCTAGATGTTCTATTATTGTATTTTTGGCCTCGGCGTCCTCTAACATCGCTCCAACATCAAACACATTATCCAGATACGCTTGAATCTGCACCTGCAGCCTCTCACTCTCAGTGTCATTTAACTTCTACACACACACACACACAAACGCACACACACACACGCACACACACACACACACACACACGCACACACACACACACACACGCACGCGCACACACACACACACACACACACACAGACACACACACAAAACAATTCAGACTGCGTTTTAGGCAGTAAAAATACAGTAAAACATATTCTGAAATATTTTTACAATTTAAAATGTTTTCTATTTCAATATATTTTAACATTTAATTTATTCCTGTGATGCAAAGCTGAATTTTCAGCATCATTACTCCAGAGCAGCATTAATTTGAAATCTTTTGTAAAGTTATAAATGTCTTAACTGTCACTTTTGATCCGTTCACTGCGACCTTGATGAATAAGTATCAATTTCTTTCTTTCTTTCAAAAGAAGGCATAGTCATGCCAAGCTTTTAAACAGTAGCGAATGTAAGTTGCTCACCTCCAGGTAGCTGTCTAGTCCCAGTTGTGTAAACTCATACTGTAAATATACTCTGAAGTTCATGTTCTCCACTGAGTGCACTGCAATGTTGATAAACTGCATACAAGCCACCTAGAGGTGAAAAAGGGAAAATATGTTGATCAGTTTTCCTCACGCTGATGATCCCAGGTCAGCAAGTATAAACCCTAATGTATGTCCAGAAATCCAATGCATTATGTATGTTATGTATGCATGTGATGTTAATACTGATATAGAAAAATTATTAAAATACATATTTTAATCATATGATTATAAATACATATACACTTTCTGCTTGTCCTAAAGTGTAAAAGTTAAAAGTAAAAGTCAATGTACAAATGGACCATAAATATAGATGTTTGTCATGCTCCTTCGTCCTTTTTGTTGAGCTAAATGCCATACAATTAGTGTGAGAATCTGATAAAACATGAAAATGAATACATAAAGGTTGTCAAATGAAGCATTCTGCGTGTCCTCACCATGAAATCAATGTTGTTGTCTTCATTTCTGAAATATTCCATGAGTTTCTCGAATCTGTTTTTCTCTCCACACACCTGCATGAACATACAGACACATTCACAGGTTTCTCAGAGGGAATTGTTTACTGTACGTGTTTACTGTACGCTGTTTTGGATTAAATTGTCTGTTAGCAAGTACTTGACCATAAAGTAAGAACATTTTACTACATTACGAGACCTTTCAGTGATATTTGATGTCACAGGATCATTTATCATCTGAAAATATGTCATTGGCTTAATATTCAATGCAAAACCTGTATCTAATTATTAGTTCTCGCTACAGGAAGTAAATTTTTATGCAAAGTATGTGCATTCGCAAAAACAATGAGGACATATGGATGGGAAACCCCTAAGCAGATATAGTGTTTTAGCAGTTTGCATATCCCTTTCTGCTGTCACAGATATGCATCACCCACACAAATGTTTTTGTGACAATGAATAAACGCACAGACTTTCAAAATGACGTCCATGTGAATGTGTGAGATTGCAAGCTGATCATGTGTCCTTTGTATGTGTCTTTATAAAGGGAATGATCTAGTTTTGTCATGTCTATCTCTCTCAGTGCAGACGGGTGTAACGGCTGATCTCACAGAGTGAGCTTCAGGTTACTTGAGTTTAACAGCAGATCAGACACTTGTATCTCAATCTCATCACTTGTCTGTGTTCATTCAGCGTCTGAGAGAATAACTAATGGTTTGGGTCTTTGATCCTGGGTCTTTGAATTATGAGTTGCGGGGCAGTCGTGGATTTGCAACTCAAAGGTCGCGGGTTCGAGTCTCGGTAATAACAGGGATTGTATGTGGCGGGAGTGAATGTACAGCGCTCTCTTCCACCCTCAATACCACGACTGAGGTGAGACCCTTGAGCAAGGCACCGAACCCCCAACTGCTGCCCACTGCTCCGGGTGTGTGGGACGGTTAAGCCACACTTAAAAATGTATGCACGTATTGAAGTTTTTTAAAGAATTTAATTTAATTATATTATGCCTTGGTCTATTATATTTAATTATATTTTATTAAAACAAACTTTCTTTTTATTATTTTATAATACATATTTAATATTATAATATTGTAATTTTTAATTATATTTATTATTATAGGTTTCGGTATATTATATTTGATCATATTTTACTAAAACAACCTTTTTCATTTTTATTATTTTATAATAAATATATTTTTTGATTATTATTTTTAATTATAATATCAACTTTTTTCTTTCTATTATTTTTTTATAACACATTTAAAATCATAAAATCTTTTCCTTTTCTTTTTTATTATTATTTTTGATTATATTCTGTTTTGGTGTATCATATTAGATTTTATTTTACTAAAACAAACATTTTTCTTTTTATCATGTTTATAATAAATATTTTGTATTATAATATTTTATTATATTATGTTTGGGTATATTTTATAATATTTTATTAAGACAAACGTTTTAGTGTTTTTATAATACATATTTAATATTATAATATTTTTGTCTTTTTGTTCTTTTTATAGTTGTTTTGATTATGTTATGTTAATTTACAGTGTTGAATTATGCACAATAAGACAATGGAGGTGGTGATGATGGTGAGATGGACAGACGGAGAAAGAAGGATAGTATTTTCTCACCTCTTTGAAATTATTAAAGGCTGCAATAATCATTTCATGACCTCCTCGAACCAAACACACTGCAGCAAGGAGCTCCAGAACCAGAGCTTTAGTCCTAAACACAAACACACAGGTATGTACTGTATGTACAATAGTGTAGAAACAAAAGATTTAAAACACACACACACACACACACACACACACGTAATGTCCTCTCACCTGGCACTCTTGTTGTTGAGACTCAGGGTGATTTCATTGACACAGCTGGGATGAGCCATCACCTGATTAAACCCTAACTAACACACACACACACACACGCATTAGTCAAGAGATGAGACGAGACGAGATGAGAGTGAGATGAGAAGTACCTGGTAGTTCATTATGGCACGGAGGCACATAATGCAGAGGTGCAGGTGGTTCTTCTGGCTGAGCAGAGACGAGTATCGCAGAGCTTTCCTGAGCAAAAGAAGTCATGTTAAATATATTAAATATTATAATATTTTTTCATATTAATTTTTTTTATTTAAATGCTATTTACATTTACATGTATAGTAAATTCTTAAATCTTCATGAGGAAATAAATTATTCCGTTTAAATACGAAAAAGTCAAAGTCAGAAACAAATTAATTAAAAGCAGAACTATGTTTTTGTGTAATCTGCCACATCTGGAAATCTCAAAATCATTAAAAGTAAAAGTACTGTATGTGACACAGACGCACACAAACAAACTCTCTGAAACAGGAATGCAGTTGATCCTGATAGAAGTGTTTGGATGGGTGGGTGTGTGTGTGTGTGTTTGCGTTTGATCGCTTGTTTTGATCTAAAAAAAAATGCATTGCAGACATACTTGATGACACTCATGATAGTACAGTAAGAGAGTTTAGCACGTGTGCATGCTGATCTCATGTTGAGCGAACGAAAGCTTTTATGAATAAATCATAATTCATCAGTAACTTCTGTACTAAAATAGATTCTAAATGAACAAAAAATGCCAGAACTGAAACCACACATGTGAAAATAACTCTTATAGACATGTTACATTTGATAAATAACTAATACATGAAATAAAAATTAATTAATTAATTAATTATTAACGACTATGTTATTTAGTGCTCTGAAACACAACTTCACAACCATGACATGCAGATCTAAAAATCGCTTGAATAAGAAACGAGATGTATTATTCATCATGTCAGAGCGGTTTAATATACATGACTGACCTTGTGGTGAAGGGGCGTCCTGAGCGTGGGGAATTGTGGGTAGGGGAGTTTGTCGCACTGGTGGTCAAATCTTCCACAGATTTCTCATCAAAGCTTCCATTTTCAGAGCTGTCCATGTCATATCTGTAAAAACACAGCATGTTAATTAAACAGCACAACTGTTTTCAACACTGATAATAATAAGACATGTTTCTTGAGCAGCAAATCAGCATGTTAGAATGATTTCTGAAGGATCATGTGACACTGAAGACTGGAGTAATGATGCTGAAAATTCAACTTTGCATCACAGGAATAAATTACATTTTAAAATATATTCAAATAGACAACAGATATTTTAAATTGTAATAATATTTCACTATATTACTGTTTTTATTGTATTTTAGTACAAATAAATACAGGTTTGGTGAGCATATTCTTTTAAAAACTGCTACTTTTTAAAGCAGTTTGACCACCATACAGTGTTGCTTTGTTCGGTAAAGTTTGTTTGTTGCTCAGACTAGTGAATATAATAGCAGTGTTAGCTAACTGGCATCAGAGGGCTGGTTTCAGGCACTGGATGGTCAGAGAACGTCCTCTTCCCAGATGCCTTGTCACATTAAGAATTTAGGTTTCTCTATTGTGTCTTGGACAATGTGTGTGTGTGTGTGTGTGTGTGTGTATACATACGTTCTCTTCCCAGACGCCTTGTCACATTAAGAATTTAGGTTTCTCTATTGTGTCTTGGACAATGTGTGTGTGTGTGTGTATACATACGTGACTCCTCGTTGAGAAAAAGAGAGGTAGTCCACTAGCATATCTAAACCTTTGTTTTCTTCATTTAGAAACTCCTCAGCCCACCTGAACATACAGAGAGAACAATACAATGAAGAATAAAAGAAGCACAAGTAAGATAAATTATGAGTGACAGATTCATTACAATCCAGTGTCGACACAGACACACACAGCTGCAGGTTTCTAATGGAATATTTCAGAAACCTGCTTTTAAAGGAACAGTTCTCCCAAAAATGTACATTTGTTGAAAATTTCCTCACCCTCAGCCCATCCAAGATGTAGATGAGTTTTTTCTTCATGGGAACAGCTTTGGAGAAATTTACATCACTTGCGCACCAATGGATCCTCTGCAGTGAATGGGTGCCGTCAGAATGAGAGTAAAAAAAAAATGCTAAAAACATCCCAATAATCCACACCACACCAGGCCATCAATTAACATCTTGTGAAGCGAAAAGCTGCGTGTTTGAAAGGAACAAATCCTTGCTTCACAAGATGTTAATTGATGGACTGGAGTGGTGTGGATTATTGGGATGTTTTTAGCATTTTTTTTTTTACTCTCATTCTGACGGCACCCATTCACTGCTGAAGGTCCATTGGTGAGCAAGTGATGATGCGAAATTTCTCCAAATCTGTTCTGATGAAGAAACAAACTCTACATCTACATCTTGGATGGCCTGAGGGTGAATAGATTTTCAGTTAATTTTCATTTTTAGTTGAACTATTCCTTTAACATGTGAAACTTTAATGTTAAAAAAGTGGTAAAAAGTATCTGTTCATTTATAATGTAATCAGGCCAGTAACATGCATATCAATAACACTGCATGTCATGTGATGGCTCTTACCCGATGTGATTGGTGCGCAAAGAGATTTCCAGCTCTCTCAGAACTTGTGTGGATTCTTGGACTCTCCTCTTAAACTACAAATCACACACATATAATTTTATTAATTAAAATCACTCACATATTCCAGTTTGATTGATTATAACTGGACGAGTTCTATATCTCGCTCTCAGATTTATTGACATATACACAAACTCCAACACATATCTACCTTTCTGCCTCCTCCCTGCTCTAATAAACTCTTAAGTTTCTGAATGTACGCTGATGGAGGATTCTTCACCTGAAACCGCTCCTGAGAAGAGAAACAAGAAGTTGGTATTCACATGTGTGCATCAAAAAGTTTCAACTATTTTTTATAACCATTTTCCACCCTCATGATCATTATTGTTACTGTACCTTTAAGACTTTGACGTGTGAATGACCCCTGCTTGCTAATCGATTGGTGAATATTTATTTATTTAATTATTCATTTATTTATTTTTTATTTATGGTCATATGGTAATGACGTCATATTTGTGACATCAAAACCATTATTATTTCTTAACCATTTAGTTTCAATGAATGCACTGGGTGCACTTGAGGGGAAGTTTTTAGTTTTTAAAGAGCAAGGACAATTGTGTTTTTCATTTTGAAGGTGTGTTAATATGTCGTTTGGGTAGTAAAGACTGCTTTATGGTAAATGAATGTGTAAAAAGTGAACGTTTTTATGTTTTAGCTCTGAACTCACCTGGTCACAAACTAACTCCCATTTCTTCTCATTGTCATACTGACAGAGCAGCTTCACTTTATCAGGTGGAAGATTCATGGAATTCTACAAGCACAGAGCAAGAGACAAATCATAAACCTTTTTGTAAGTCTGAATTCATTTATATTAATTCTACAGAGCCATTAGCTCTATTCCACTAGAGCTAATGAGGCAAACTTTTAAAAATGTTTTTTGGGTTTGGGAGCACCTTTGGGTTCAGCAAAGAACTTTATTGAGAACCATTTTTCATGGTCGAGTTTTTTAGAGAGTAAAAGTGATATTTCATTAAACACTGCCTTTCAAATGTTTGGGGTCGGTAATATTTTTTCATGTTTTTGAAAGAAGGCTTCATTTGTTTGATCAAAATACAGTAAAAAATTTCACAATATTGTGAAATATTATTACGATCTCAAATAGCTGATACCAAACTTTAGAACAGTAGTATAGGTTCCTCAGATCAGCTTATCGATTTCTGGGTGCCAGTCACACCAGTACAAAGATGGGTTGCTAATAAAACAGATAATAAAAAGTACTTTGTAGAACTTAAAAAGTCTCTCTTTTGTATTTAAGTATTAGTTGATGGTGCTTCCTACTTTTCACAGATTTATGCCTGGCGGATGATAACAAGGGCAAAAAAAAAAAATCCCATTGAATTACAATGAAGGAGGAAAAAAGCCAGGTGACCTAGAAACACCCTAGCAACCACCCAAATCCCCTTGGCAACCACATAGCAACGTCCTGCCAACCACCCACAGCACCCAAACATCTCAGTGGCAAGTTTTGCACAGCCCACATTTTCTTCAGATCTAGTTGTAATTTGTTCCCAGACTATTGCAGTGTTTAAATGCAGAGTTACTGAGGCACCAGTCACACATTACACTTGTTTGCAGATGGTCACATATGAACTGATGAGTAAGTGAGCCAGTTACTGTGTCTTGTGAGCCAGATTACGAGCAGCGGACAGATCACATGTATAATAAGGTATGCTGACTCTAAGAATGCCCTTTCTGAACCGGCAGATTAGTGCTGTGTGAATGTCCTGTTGCTATGACGATCTCCTAAATTATTTATGAACAGCATGAGTGTTTGCATTTGAGCACACACACACACACACACACTGTTATGGCCCTACAGAATTACTTCATCAGTGACTCAGCAGACAGTGAGCATCAGATGATACTGCACACACACACACACACACACACAAACACACAGAGTGTGTGTGCAAGCTGTGTCTAAATCCCCTAAAACATTATGAAAATCATCTTCAAGGTCGTCCTCCATTGTCTTATGCTTGCCAAGGCTGCATTTATTTGATCAAAAATACAGTAAACACAGTAATATTGTGAAATAATATTTCAATTTAAAATAACTGTTTTCAAATTTAGTATATGTTAAAATGTAATTTATTCCTGTGATCAAAACTGTATTTTCAGCATCATTACTCCAGACTTCAGTGTCACATGATCCTTCAGAAATCATTCTAATATGCTGCTTTGCTGCTCAAGAAACATTTTATCAATGTTAAAACAGTTTTTGCTGCTTAATATTTTGTGGATACATTTTTTTTAGGATTCTCTGATGAATAGAAAGTTCGAAAGCATAGCATTTTAAATAGAAATCTTTTGTAACAGATGTCACTTTTAATCAATTGAATGCTTAATAAAAGTATTAATTTCTGGTGTGGTAATAGATCTCTCACACAATTCGAGTTCATTCATGATCATTCATGGATGAGTTAGATGCTCAAGTGGTTTGTTCAAATCTCTAACTATGAGCAACATTAAGCAAACGCCACTGATTAAATCTCTATTCTGATTACATTTCTATTCATCATAGAAACCTGAATCCTCACAGTTTCCACAAAAATATAAAGCAGCACAACTGTTTTCATCATTGATAATAATCAGAACTGTTTCTTGAGCAGCAAAGCAGCATATTAGAATGATTTCTGAAGATCATGTGACACTGAAGACTGGAGTTATGATGCTGAAAATTCAGCTTTGCATCACAGAATAAATTGCATTTTACAATGTATTCAACTACAAAACAGTTATTTTACATTGTAATAATATTTCACAATTTTACAGTTTTTACTGTATTTCTGATCAAATAAATGCAGCCTTAGTGAGCAGAAAATATTTTAAAAATCTAACTGAACCCAGAATATTGAGGGGTAGTGTATGTGACATGTAAAAGTTACATCCAGGACATCATGTTTGACTATTGCTGTCATTTCATTTTTGCGCATATTGAATTAGTTCTTCGCTAAGCACGGCATATTAGCATGTCACTGTGTCCCAATTAGCAAAACAGGTCAATGGGAGAAAAAAACAGCAATCTGCAGAAATATTGCTTTAGGACACACACACACACACACACACCACACACACACACACACACACAGAGAGAGACAGACAGTCTCTCTCAAACAGTCTTTCTTTATGGAAAGTCTGCAGTGCAGACAACTTCACTGATTATTATCAAGCTTATAATTGCCGGGTTGCATCTGTCGTATAAACAGTGTTATCTTTGCTTGTTTTAATTCAGATCTCATAGTTTCTTTTGTCTTTATAATAGTTGACCTTTTCTACCTGTGAAATGAGGACAAGGAGGCTGGAGAAAAATAGAATCAAGGACAAAACACTTCCAACTCTTCAACCATCACTGACTGCTTTATATTTCTCTCCTTTCTGAATGTATTGTCTGCCCTTTGCTTGTTCTTTCCTTGTCCTTTTTTTTACATGTTCTTCTATCCTTGAAAACAGTTAAACAGTTTTCAGGACAAGGTCAGCTAACATAACTTCATCACGTATTATTCTGAATCCTGAAGTACTCAAATGCTTATATGTGAGTATGTACACAGATAATTTATGCATCAATGGTTAATGCAGCAATGCAGAATATACTGCGGTACACATGCACATTCAGAGCTGTCATTCAACCATCACTGACTGCTTTATATTTCTCTCCTTTCTGAATGTATTGTCTGCCCTTTGCTTGTTCTTTCTTTGTCCTTTTTTTTTTACATGTTCTTCTATCCCTGAAAACAGTTAAACAGTTTTCAGGACAAGGTCAGCTAACATAACTTCATCACGTATTATTCTGAATCCTGAAGTACTCAAATGCTTATATGTGAGTATGTACACAGATAATTTATGCATCAATGGTTAATGCAGCAATGCAGAATATACTGCGGTACACATGCACATTCAGAGCTGTCATATTACTTTACCTTCAGCAGAATTACGCTAGAAGAATATACTGTTTTCGGCTTATCATATTTGCATGAGTTTTTTGTATATTTGTAAGCCGAATCAGGTACTTTTTATAATCACCTCATGGATTTTGTAATATATTTATTCAATGAAAAATTAAGCTTTATATTTTTAAGACACTTTAATCAAAGATGTTTATTAAAGCCCATATGATTTTTTTCTTTCTTTCATGGGTCACAAAAGAAGATATTTATGACTTATAAGATATTTAAGAAGGTCCAAGTTGCTATTTTCCACAAAGATGACTAATCAAGGAGGATTTTCAGCAAATAATGACTTAAATTTCAGTCTGTTTCTCAAACAAAGCTATTGTAGCCATGAAAAATACAGTGCATATGAACTACTTTAATGAAGCATTAATAATTCTTTTTGTCCTTTTTTGGAGTTTGACAGACCCTGATCACTATTTACTTTAATTGTACATTCAGAAAGAAGGTCATATGAGTTTGGAAGGGTCACTAAATGACAGAATTTAAATTTTTGGATTAATTACTACTTTAAAGTAGTTCAGAAAAGTAGTTACACAGTCACACACTCATCATTCATCGTTAGGGTTACCTAAAACTAAAACTGAAATTATTCAGTAATAAAATATAACCATTAAAAAAAAAAGGTTTTTGTTCCTTAAAATAAAATAAACATTAACTGAAATAAAAGATATATAAAAATTATTTCAGCCAGGTGTCAAGGCAACATTTCTCATTTTAACTTAGTTGAACATGATGTACTAGAATAACTAAAACTAAAGCTGAAAAATTAATGAACAAAAACTACTACTAACTAACAGAACTACTAAAAATGACAAAAATAACAAAATTACTAAAATTTTAACTATAATTAAAATGAAAAAGGAAAATATAAAAATAAAACAGATTCAAAATTTTAATAAAAACTATAATAGTATCTCAATAATAATAAAATAACTGCACATCGTAAATAAGATGCAGATGATGTAGCTAAATCACATAAAAACATGTCTAATTTCATAATTTTACACCTCTTAAGAGCTCAGCTTGATGTTTTCTTATACTGTTATTGTTTTCAACCATCAGACAGTTTTTATGACTCATTTTTTGCAGTAAAGTATATTGAAATACATTCAGAGCTGACTTTAATTCATTGTATCTAATAGATTTTTGTCTTGAGTGTTTCTAGATCAGTTGAAGGCTGGACTACTGCTGAAGATGGATGGTTTGTCCTTTCGGTAAGTGGCCACATGCAAAATATCAATAACTGAATGGGCCATTTGTATAATTACAGGCCTGTCGTTTTTGCAGATGTTTTGCACTCCTCCCCTTGTCAAGGTGATGTAGAAAGCATCAGCTTGAGTGTTTTAAATGCTAAAACACATGCATGTGTGAACAAGGACAGAATTATTGTTCTTATATACATAAATTCAGCCTCACAAAGAAGAGAATGCAGAATTCTCAGTAAATGTGTATTTGCATGAATTCGCGTGTGTATATGCCCACTTGATTATTGTTTATCCAGTTTTTAATTTAATAATTCTTATAACTTTTACTAAATAAGCTCCCAGGTAATTGCACTGAAGCTTTGTGTTGCAATATTTACATTTTGTACCCGACTAGGTTTGCTTGAGTGATTGCTATTTTAATTGTGTGTTTTATCACGAACACGCTGCTGGTGCTGCGTGCATTATTTGCATTCTATTTCCATTATACAAACAGCATGTCACAAACTCTCTCTTTCTCCGTAGGCATTGTAGATGGTTTCTGGATAAAATGAGACTGTTTGAGTTTATGGAGGGGCTGCACGTGCA
This sequence comes from Sinocyclocheilus rhinocerous, assembly GCF_001515625.1. NCBI lineage: Eukaryota > Metazoa > Chordata > Actinopteri > Cypriniformes > Cyprinidae > Sinocyclocheilus > Sinocyclocheilus rhinocerous. The sequence continues at coordinate 1,085,686 of NW_015626863.1, forward strand.
CTTTAATACTTGTTCGTAGATTAGATGGCCTTTCACTGCTGTATGATGGGAAAGTGTGGAGTGCTTATCTGATTTAGGAACAGCATCAAGGATATTGGCAGAGTAAATTAATTAACATGGAATAAATTACAGCTGGCTTTACTAACACACACTAGAGCCAGACGCATTTAAGTTATATAAAGAGTAAAACACTGGCTAAATATTAATTTTAAACACAGGTACTTGTGGAATGTGGGCAGGTGCATGTGGACTGTTGGATTTGAACTTTTTAGATTGGAAACTGCCATGTAAAATACTCTACTGTGAATCTGGTTCAGAGTTTCCATGAATTAGATTAACTAGTTGATATGTAGGTTATTCCAGGCCTTAACTATAACCGGCCAGCCATATGGACAAATTTAAAGGAATAGTTCACCCAATAATGAAATTTAGCTGAAAATGTACTCACCCTCAGGCCATCCAAAATGTAGATGAGTTTTTGTTTTTTGTTTTTTTCATCAAAACAGATTTGGAGAAATGTAGCATTGCATCACTTGTTCACCAATGGATGCTCTGCAGTGAATGGGTGCCGTCAGAATGAGAGTCCAAACAGCTGATAAAAACATCACAAGTAATCCACACCACTCCAGTCCATCAGTTAACATCTTGAGAAGTGAAAAGCTGCGTGTTTGTAAGAAGTAAATACATCATTAAGACGTTTTAACTTTAAACTGCCGCTTCTGGGCAAAAAACAAGTCCATAATCCATTGAAAAAGTCCATCCCTTGTTGTCTTCTCACATAAAAACCCACCAACATATTTGTCTAGATCTGTTTTGGACTGTTTTTGCATGTAAACTGTGCTTGATCTGTGCATATTTCTCTCCTGATTCACACAAGGCAACTCTTTCACTGCAGGAAGCGTTATTAGGGATTATGGACTTGTATTTTAGCCGGAAGCAGTGACTTGAAGTTAAAAACTTCTTAATTATGGATTGTTTCTTACAAACACGCAGCTTTTCACTTCCCAAGGCGTTAACTGATGGACTGGAGTGGTGTGGATTACTTGTGATGTTTTTATCAGCTTTTTGGACTCTCATTCTGACGGCACCCATTCACTGCAGAGGACTCAGAGCAAGTGATGTAAAGCTAAATTTCTCCAAATCTGTTTTTTGGAGTTTGACAGACCCTGATTACCATTTATGTTCATTGTATGTAAAGAAAGAAAGTCATACCAGTTTGGAATGGTGTAACAGTGAATAAATGACAGAACTGTAATCTTTGGATTAACTACTTTAAACTACTACTTTAAAGTAAACCCCCAAACTCACATACTGTGCACTCATAATAAATGAGATGCAGACGATACAAGTAGATAAAGCACATGAAATACACCTAATGATGCATTAAACTCTCCCAACTGTACAATTACAGTCTCACTGCTGCATAACACTCATACTCGGGGAGATTTTGCAGATTTCACAACCACGCGTATGAATGCAATTACCTCAGTACACATTCCATCACAGTCTACAACCTAACGTGGTACAACTAGCTGTATTATGTCATTCAAACAGGCTGTGCGGTTTCAATTTCCAGTCATATGAAAGTCCTATCTGTGTTCATTTGATAATAACCTTTGCTGTTGAATGCAAAGAGATGCATATCATGGTGCATTTGTAGTTAATGCAGTGGCACATTACACACATACTGTACTTGAACATGCTGTTTTTCTATGTTCAATCAGCAAAACACTTTAACAAAAAGGAAATGACATTTTAAAGCTGAACCCCCCTTTTAGTCTATGAAATTATGGGATATGTCATGTACATACCAACACAATGTTGAACCTCTGCTCTAATTCCTCCTCTGGTGGTAGGGGCAGTTTAGGGGCCGGTGGCTGTTTCTGCCCATATGTGCTGAGGGGCCGTTTGACGTCCCGTCCGGGTGACATCTCCAGACTTCCAGCTGCGTTCCCCATGGCTGTATACGGAGTTGCACGCAGAGGTACACATATACAGTCCAGATAATATAAGTCTCGCTCAATGGAGTTCTACAACTTGCTGACTGATTCGAAACACTTCTATGTGTTCTTGTTTAGTCCCAGTGTAGCAGGTCAAACGGTGGGACTTTTTGAAAACACAGATAAAATCCAGCTTGAATCTTACAGAATTTGGTTCTGTTAAAAAGTCCATAAAAGATTGTTTTTTTTTTACATAGTTGCTGACATATTCAGGTTCTTCCAAGTCTTCTGTCTATTTGCAGTAGGCAAAACCTATAACTTGTGTATACAGAAAGAAAAATGACGCCAGTAGGCAAGGCTGTTGTCTATTCTGATGTCTCTTGGTCGTCTTCTGGTCTCTGCGACATCTCTCTGCTCCATCCTGGAGTGAGTAGTTCAGGTAGGGAGGAGAGGGGTGAGTGATATGAGAGAGGAGGCAGGGACTGGGAAGCTTCTGGGTCCTAGTGCTGGAGCTGTAGATTCTCATCAGTGTGTGTATCTTATATGAACACCTGATACTGACTCGGGTGTCCACCTACAACCACGGTCTCATTCTGGGTCCTAGTGCTGGAGCTGTAGATTCTCATCAGTGTGTGTATCTTATATGAACACCTGATACTGACTCGGATGTCCACCTACAACCACGGTCTCATGTTACTTGTTGGTGTGTGTTGCTAGGATGCTAAAGACTAACAAATAACACCACACACACTCTTTCTGAATGACTTCAGACTTTTGCGAACAGTTGTAACTGCGAATCTATAGTGCCACAAAAGTGCTCATTTAAAAAAATAATAATATATACAAATAAATTATTTTATATATATTTATCTTTATAATAAGAATTATTTGGGTTTGGGGTTGATAAGATTTTTTTAAATATATTTTTTAAAATAATAAGTCTCTTATGTGCAACAAAACAGTAATATAATGAAATATTATCACAATTTCAAATAACTTCTTTCTATTTGAATATATTTTAAAATGTAATTTATTCCTGTGATGTAAAGCTGAATTTTCAGCGTCTTCAGTGTCACACAATCCTTCAAAAATCATTCTAATATGCTGATTTTATTTTATTTTATTTGTTTAAAGTAATAATATAAAAGTCTTTAATGTCAGTTTTGGTCAATTTGATATGTCTTTGCTTAATTAAAGTATTATTTTCTTAAGATAACTTACTGAGTCCAAACTTTTTAAATGTGTTATATTTATATATATATATATATATATATATATATATATATATAAGTAAATAATATA
>NW_015626863.1:1088969-1093642 GCF_001515625.1 Sinocyclocheilus rhinocerous
AATGTGTTATATTTTTATATATATATATATATATATATATTTTTTTTATAAATTATTTTTACAAATTTCTTTAATGATTTGCTAGAGAGTGCACCATAATTGTGTCCCTGCAGTGTTCATTTGCAATGCAAATGGTAGCCCATAGTAACCATAATAAATGTAATAGCCTCAGCTGACACAGCAGTTTCTTTACACTGCATCTGAGGATTTGTACTAAATATGTTCTCCTTCTATTGTGCTATAGGGAGCTTTGAATAAAAGTGTTTGTTATATGACTACAGTGCTTACTATTATGTTTTATTATTCACCTTGTAGTTTAAAGGTCAAACTAACATTTTATGAATGCCAAAATGCACATAGAAGTAGTTATTTCTTTTTAAAAATAGATTAAAAGTTTAAAAGATTAAAATGTTACACAGTAGCCTCTGCAAATTAGTGCTCGCTCAAAACATTAAAACAGTACTGAGCAGTTGCGCCACCTACTGGTTCTCCAGCAGATTTGAACAATCCGTTAACAGCAGATTCACTGGCTGAAAATACGGTATGAATTTATGGATTCATGTTTTCGTGTGTGCGTGTGGATTGACATCATGCACAAATGTTTTTAGTGACGTTAAATGTGAAGGTGATATTTTTGGGCTGTTTAGCATAAATCTCCTTTTTTAAATGTACAAAAATGTGCTTTATCTTTATTTTGGCTCTTTGTATTAAGATGTTTTCTTCTCGCCTTTTTGGATTTGAATCATTAAAAAAAGAATCTGGTGGTCTACAAATTTTGATAGTTTGACAAATAAATTAATTAAAAGTAAGCAGCTTTTTAATGCAGCATAAAAATTGCACTAAGGCATGCCAGCTTTGACCAAATTAATATGTATAAAATACCACATCAGAGCTGCACTGAAACGCAGTGAACTTCAACTATAAAGTTTGGTATATATTATATATATATATATTAAGTTGAAATTCACCTGTTAAAGCATGAAATAAGATCCCATTAATCAGTGAATTTGAGTTTAATGTGGGTGTATTGTTAGTAAAGTAATCATTAAACGTGTAATCATTAAAAAAAATATCAGCCATTTATATTAATGTGAAGACCGGGTATTTAGAGTGCACTTTTTAATTTGGGAATTTTCAGTGTGAACGCACTACTCGCACTATTTATAATACAAAACGTCATAGAATAGTGCATAAGTACCAAGCGGCAACCTCCCGCTCTCTCTCGTGAAGCCAACAAGGAAGTGACTTAAACTGTAATTCATCGTCAATTTTGATTTCATACCGACTTTAACAAAAATTTGTGAAAGATTTTTCCAGATGCAGATGTTTGGATAAAAGCATGAGAATCTGACATTTCGACACCAAATTTGAACTGTTGTACTCTAGACTTGCCTTGTTTGTATTTGAATGTATGTATCTTTCATACAAGATTTTTGTTGCAGTTTATACCTTGTTGGTGTTTTTGCATGTGTACACTAATTTGTATTGTGTTTGAGCTTTTATTAAACCCATTTCAACTTTTTTCTACGTAGTTATGTTTTTTATATAGATTTTAGTGATATAGTCACAAACAACTTCATCACAAATGTCTTGCATACAGCTGAAAGCTGAGCAATCATTGCAGGAAGAGTTAGCCTACTTCTAATCTTCCCACCTTCCCTGCTTAGCAGCTGTTGTAGACTATTATCACTGCAAATACTGCCTGCTAATTCCATCCAGAAGGATGCTACATTTTCTAATAATCAAAAGAGATAGATGGCAGATATTGTATTTATTGATTTTATTAAAGAATTAGCTGCAAAACCAAATGTGAAATCAACACTGTAAACGGGACCCAGCAGTTGTATAGGTGCGCATTATCCATTCGACCACCAGATGGCAGTAACGTAAAGTGTTCATTTCCTGATGACACACGTGACCTTACGCGTGCGTCGTAGCGTTTTAGCTACTTTCGCATCGATTGCTGAGTTTCTGTGTAGTGTGTCGGATGCTGGTCAGATGTTTCTGAGGTAAAATTGAGTTAAGTCACTATATCAACCCTAATTAAACAAGTTCACTAGCTGTTCCAGTGCCAGCTACTGATCTCATTAAATGTAACATGTTTTAAACTTAGTTAATTAGCAGTGCCTTAGGTTGATACTAATAGATGCTTTTAACAAGCCTATTATAGATGAATAGATGTTCACATTATATATATATATATATATATGAATCTGTTTCATCTGTCTTTTTGTTATTATATCCATTTATTATTCGTAATTTATATTTGTTTATCCTAAGTCTTGTACATTATTCCATTGCTTCACATAGATTTTACCACAAGGTGGCGCGAACATACTGCTAAAAAGACCTCGATGTTGTTAATGTTTTGCCAAATGTAGCATATTAATAAGACAAATTAAGTGCTGAAAGTTCCATATATTCCATTATGAAATTATAAAAAAGTTCATTGATATCAGTAGTATTGAATTCAGGTAAAAAAGTATTTAGATTAAAGCAGAGAATAACACACATACAACAAAAGTGTTTATTTTAATGGTAAAATCTGCACATTTCGGCTACTTATAGCAAAATATATTTTTTTATTACAAAATGAAATTCTACCTGATAGATATTTCTAAAACACTAATTTTTTCGTAATTTTTCGTCTAACATAGTGATCTAAAATACAGAAAAGAACATTTCTAAAAAGCATATTATGAGCCTCAGTAAGATTTAATTTTTTACGGTGTTTGTACATAAAGCTAAAAAAAGAGAGAAAGATATAAAAGCTTTTGTTGTACATGCAACTCTGTCTCTTTTCACTTTTAAACCAATAAGTGATTAATTGCAGATCCTCTGATGTGCAGCTAAATCACTGATGACACCAGCTTATAACCGAATTCATTTGACCAGATGTAGGTGTTGGAAAAATGAATGTTTCAGCTGTGTTTGCAGCAGGTGTGTTTGGGCCAGGTGTTTTCTTGGCGGACAGGTAAGTAGGGATGGGTGAAAGTATGGTTGGAGCTGGAGACGATGGTGTAACGGAGCTTCCGTTGTCATGCTGAGGTGTTATATGGGACATGCATGCGCATAAACACCCGGCATCAGTCAACAGCCTGATAATGTCGTTTCTGAATCTGACGCCAACAAGTGCGTAGAGCAAAGGGTTCAGGCAGCACCTCACGTATGCCAGATTGCGTGTTATGTTTTCCTGAAGGTGGAACTTGGTCCAGTCTTCGCAGTGTTTCGGAGTGGGTGTGAATATTTTAATCAGAAGCACCACAGTGTAAGGAAGCTGGAACAGGAGGAAAAGAACCACCAGAAGTGCCATCAGACGCAAAGTCCTCTGTCTACGCCAACATTTGCCACCGGCACGGATCAAGACGCGTCCAATCGCGCCGTAACACGCCACCATCGCCACGCAAGGGATGCAGAATCCTGCGATCTTTGCCATCTGGGCCCACAGCTTCCATTTACTCACTTCATCGCCCCAAACTTTCATATCGCACAAGAAGACGTCTGAACCCATGTCGTTCTCCACGGAGCTGAAGCGCAGGTCTGGCAGGCTCAGGAAAATAGAAGTTACTACAACTCCAAGCGCAGACATTGTGCTGTAAAACAGCGTCCCAGAACTCTTCTTCCGCACAGTCCTGGTGCGAACCACCACCAGGTAGCGATCAACGCTAATGCACGCCAACAGCAGCAGGCCTCCATAGGTGTTGATGGCATACATACCGCGGTTTAGCTTACACAGCCCCTCTCCGAAATCCCAGCTGCCGATAAGCGTCTCTCCCGTCTGTAAGGGAAGAGTCAGCAGAAGCAGCATGTCGGACAGAGACAGGTAGAACAGGAAGACGTCGGTCATGCAGCGTAGACGTAGACGACGGTACCGTGCGAAGGTGGCAATGACCAGCCCGTTACCAATTACACCTAAGAAGAAGACGATGAGGAAGACCATGGTCTGGACAGCAGTAATAATCAGCTCTTGTTCTCTGCTGGCTTCACACAGCTCAGCGACGTCAGTGACGTTGGCGTCGGTGACGGAATCAATATCAGTTAAATTGGGCTCATAATCATAAGTGGAGCCTAAAAGTGATGTTAAATCATCGGTAGTTGAATCAAAGCTCTCCATACCTGTAAAACATGGCAAAAACAGTTCATCGGGTTATCATATTTGATACATTAATTTTTAAGGCTTCTAAATGATGAACATGATCAAAAAAACCCTGTTGTACACAATCTACTTCATGCCTTCTGCATTTTAATTGATAGTTCATACATCTTTAGCAAGTAAAAGGCTAGTATAATTGTTAGCCATATTAATAGCCTAACAACTGAACCAAACTGCATGTTTGCTTAGTAAAACTGATATGTTTTCCCATATTCTCAATATACTCTATCATAAATAATATATGGGCCATAAATGCCTAATGTCAGGGGCGTAGATTACGCGGGGGACGTGTCCCCCCCACTTTTAATATCACGTAAATTCGTCCCCCGCACTTTTTCGGGCAAGTGTGTTCGCATAGAGGGTTTCAAGAGCCGGTGTGAATAAATATAGATTTAAATTCAAAGAGACAGGATAGTCTGTGCATGATCTGATGTTTTATTCGGACACAGAATAAGCCGAGATGAACATCGCGGAGGGCAAAACACTCCATGCAGTGTATGTTTCATTCATACTCAAAGCC
>NW_015626863.1:1094340-1114905 GCF_001515625.1 Sinocyclocheilus rhinocerous
TCTATAATATATATATATATATACAGTATATATATATATTATTTTTTATATATATATATATATATAACATTTATGTCCCCCTCACTTCTGAAATGATGGCTAAGCCCCTGCCTTATGTATCAAATATGGTACAGAACATAAAACACATATGTGACCCTGGACCACAAAACCAGTCATAAGGGTAATTTTTTTAAAATTGAGATTTATACATCATCTGAAAGTTGAATAAATAAGCTCTCCATTGATGTATGGTTTGTTAGGATAAGACAATATTTTGCTGAGATACAACTATTTGAAAATCTGGAATCTGAGGGTGCAAAAAAATCAAAACACTGAGAAAATCGCCTTTAAAGTTGTCCAAATGAAGTTCTTAGCAATGCATATTACTAATAAAAAATTAAGTTTTAATATATTTACAGTAGGAAATTTACTAAATTTCATCAAGGAACCTGATCTTTACCTAATATCCTAATGATTTTTGGCGTAAAAAAAATGGATCATTTGGACCCATACAATGTATTGGTGGCTATTGCTACAAATATACCTGTGCTACTTATGCCTGCTTTTGTGCTCCAGGTTCACATATGTATTTTTTTTCTTTTATATTTTGTGTAAAGGTGCAGTAAACTATTCCATTAAAAAAAAATTAATAATAAAAAAAAAAAAATGTTTAAGGGTTAAAGTCAATGATGTTGTGTTACAGTTTTCCACCACTAGGGGCGCTCTCGAAAATCTGGTTTCATGTGAACACTAATCTCTAAACTGAAAATATCAGGATAAGGTTTAGAAGATGCTAAAAACACCAAAGTGAAAACAATGATCTAATCAAACAGTTACACATTTTTCATGCGTTTTTAATCAACCAGTTTGTCTTAGACTAAATGAGTCATGTCATTCATAATTTCACATGTGGGATTAAATAATCTGAGCGGTTGTAGTGATTGAAGCAGGCAAACAATAAATAAACAAAACAACCTATTAATCGCTTGTTAAGGGTTGCAACTTAAATTGAAGGTATTCTTATATTAAGTAGATAATGCTGAAAAATAACCACAGATTTAGTCAATTATTGTGGATTTTTGGTTTATCAGCTATTCCTAAAACACATCTTTTACATCTCAGTGCAGCTTTTCTGTTATCATTTTTTAATCGAACCAGCATTTATGTGATATGGATTTATGCATTGTTTTAGTACAAATCATACACAAAAAATTGTTTTGGGATTCACTGGGGTCTGCATTGTTTGACTGGTTGCCAGTTGTTGATTTCGTTGTCACGTAATAATATAGCCTAATATTTTATGGTGTCAGGATGAGTTTCTTTCTCTTAAAATGATGCGTCAGTTGATATTTTTTTAATCCTGGTCGTGTCTCATTCAGTCCTGTGGGTTTTTTGGTGAGTGATCTTTTTCTTAGGAAAGTTGTGGTGTTATTGTGACGCAGTTTATTGTTTAATGCAACAAGCAGTTTTATATCCGTGTCACGAATAACTTTACTATTTACAGGCTGTTTATAATAGTTACATACTTACGTGCAATTAGGCCTAATATAGACTCAGGTGTACAAATATTTGACCCGTAGTGTTTATATATATATATAGGCTATATATACAATATATATATATATAATTTTTTTTTTTTTGTATGTTGTCGCACATAGTGATACGTATTTGTGACGCTTCGGAAGGTTCTATATAATTTTACAATTTTTATTATTGGGTTCGTGATTAATTAATCTGTCAAACAAACAAATTGAATTGCATTTAATAAAATTAAATGTCTAATAGTGGCCGAGTAGCATACATTAGGTAAGTAAAGACTTTACCTAAAAATGCATAATCCTGCAAGAAAAAAATAAGATCGGAAAGTCGCGCGTCACAATAAACACAGTAACTATAGTAACTCGCGCCACAATGCTGCCAGCTGCGTCTCTTAAGAAATGTCACCTTTAGTTTCAGGTGAGTATTGTGGTGAATGAGAGCACAAAATATCTCTGTTAAAAATCTTTAAATAACGTTTAGGATGAAATTGTACTCATTCCACTACTCATTGCGTGCCACAGCCAGACAGTCGTTGGTGTGAATCTGACATTCAGTTCGTGCTTTCAGTCAGCATCGCGTGCCAACGCGCTTTAAAACGCTTTCATGAGGAGCGGGCTCTTTATTTGAGCAGAAGTGAAGCTAGAAGAGCAGACTGAAGGGAAATGTCTTTTAATAATGTCCTTGTGGAGAAACAGGCTGTCGTGCGGCTCTCTGGTTATGAGGAGGAAGAGGATGATGATGAAATTTAAGACTGGATCATATGTGTTTAAGCCACTGGCGAGTCTTCTTCGGAAACAACCGTAAGCTATCAAACACCAAATTAAAACAATTATAAATATAATACATCGAAAAGTGTTTTAATAAGCAATTCTTTAAATAATTAAAAAATTTTCACTTTATCATGTTAAACCTTTTTTTTTAACTCTTAGTGGTGAGTTTGCTTTTGAAGGTGTTGATATACTGATAAGCGATAGTGGTTTATCAAATGTTTTAATGCTTTGGCATCGTTTTAATACATTATTTATGCAGATAAACATATTTAATATTAACTTAACACGACACATTTTATAATTTGCAAAAATGGGGAAAAAAAGGAGACCGAAAAATGACATTTTAATGTATCAAAACATGGACATTCTTATCGAAAGACGTTTTTTCTGTCATAATCAGTTTATTGATTTCCATTTGTCATAAAATGTTTTTTAATGTATTTTATTTATATTATTTGCTCTGTGATTAAAGTTATGAACCCTTTAATGAGCACTGTAAAGAGTGGTTACGTGCAATTGTTACCTTAAAGAGGTATTTTCACCTGATTTAACCCATAAAAATTAGTTTAGTTGGTTCAGTGATGATAAATCATATTTTTGACTTTAATAATTCATTTAGACGTTGCTTTTTTGTTAACATATATACATGAATAAAATACATAAAATATTTACATGAACAATATTTATTTATTTATTTTTATTAATGATAGTATATAGTCTTATCAAACTTTCTACATTGATATCTTAGAATTTATATTACATATAGCCTAATTTATATTAGAAAAAAGCTTTTTTCCACAAAGAAAAAAATATATAAATACTACTTTTAATGAAAGATTGGAGAGGTGTTAAGCCTGAAAATGTGGAATAAATCATATATACTCACCTGGTGCACAAATAAATAAAAAAATTACAGTTTCATGTTTTTTTTAAAAACGCAGTAGTATGCCAAACATGTTCTGTTAAAATGTCATAGACATGATTATAATTGTTACTAATGTTTTAATTGCTACAATGTGTTTGTTTGCAATGAAAATACTATAAAAATATTATATTATGTCTGCAAAAAATAAAACATTTTATTTTAATGTAATTCACAGATATCAAAGCAGAATTGAAAGCATCTTTTATCACAATATCAATCTTGAAAACTTGAAATCTATCTATCTATATATCTATCTATCTATCTATCTATCATTAAATTTGGGGTGTGTGGGCATCTGTAACCCTGGCAAGTTTCAAATTTAATAATATGTGTGCAGGACTATCCGGCTTTGACTCACCTCTGAGTGCAGGTCTTCAGGATCTGCTGTTATGAGTTTTTCTGTAATTCAAGACCTCAGTGGTTTCTCTGAACGTCTCTGCTGTTTGGGGGACAGTGTCACTCTGAGAGAAAGATGCCTGGCATCCTATTTGGGCTTTCACTTCTTTGTTTGGCTGACTTTGCACTGCCCCACATTTCACACCAAAACACATAAAGCACAAAGAACCCGATAAACATCTCAGGAGGAGGCGTGTTTAAGTGCGGTTGCTGTTTTCTTGATAGAGCACCTTAAGATGGTGTTGCATCAAAAACCAAAATATCCTTGAGACACAAGCATGTGAGCAATGGTGAAATCAATGGTAATTAATGCACATCTTTTATCATTTCATGTCATCGCTGTGCACATTGCACGTCGCATTGCTTTACGTTAACATGACTTCAGGACATTTTTCACTTCAGCAATCTGAACTTAACACTGTATTTTGCAACATTAAATAATGCAATAAGCAGATTTTTAAGGATGTGCTTAGCTCCACCACACAAAATAAGAAATCTAGACTATAAAGTTTGCTTTTAGCAAACTCAAAAAAGAAAGACAGAAGGACAGTTAATATATATATTTTTTGAGAATTAATTTTAACATGAATTAATTAGGAATTATTGTAGCCTTGTAGCATTATATACACACACACACACATCTAAATTTGTTTCTAAATATATATATATATATATAAACATTTTTTAAAAATCTAAAATGCTACAAAAGCATGTTAATGTTAAATGTTAAAATTATATATATATATATATATAATTACATTTCTATATAAATTTCTACATGCTATTTGTTATTTGCCCTATTATGTAAGGCTGTTTGACAATGATATTTGCCAGTATGTTTGACAGCAGTTCATTGTGAGTAAAAGGTATTTTAAATCTGAAATTAAACATGTTTGCCATGAATGTTGATTGTTTAAATGGTTTGGATCTCTTGGGTTGGTCTTAAGTTCAGCAGAAAGTCATACTGGTTCCCCAAAGTGCAGACACCATGTAGGTTATATTGTGGTTATATTGTAGGTTTTAATCAGTGGAATCTGAGGTCGACTCTGTATGGGTGTGTGAGTGTTGCACCAATACACCACGACCTTTTAAACTTGTAAATGAGTAGAGGTATGTTTGCAGAAGACAATATTCAAGTCCATTTGGTAATAATAAGCAGGATTATGTTCAGTCAGTTGGTAAAACCCTTTCAGTTGGTCCTAATCACTTAATTGGCAGTAATGACCAGTTAACTGAACATGATCCCTTTTGTATTTGTGTCTTTGTTTTTGTGTACATTGTAGTGTTGTGCATGTTTTAAAATGTAATTCAGTCTGGGTAAATACTGAAGAGGATCATGAAATTCAAGTGATTCAAATGAAGGCACATCTTCTCTTTCTTTCTCACACAATGCCCTCCACCCTTTCTGTTTCCCACCCGTTTCTCTGTTTTGTTTTGAGTAGTTTGTGGTTGGCAGATCGTTGATGGGTACAATGTTTACTTGAAGCATGCCGTTCACATTTCAATAGAAGTGCGCACACACACACACACACACATATCACATTTGACCTTGTTGTTGAAGGTATTGGGTTTTATTGAGGCTGCAAACTGCAGGCGTGAGGTTTTCTTATTATTTAATATAAATATACTTATCTTAATTTCCTTATTGGCACACTCTCAATGCAAAGACTGTTCCAAGAAGTTGACTTATTCTCAAAAATATGCTAAGGTCAATCTTTATTGAAACCCAGTTGAGTATCCCATTCTTGTGAGGAGTGCTGTTGAAAATAATTGAAAATAGTTGGCAGGTTTTAAAGTTTCGATAACAACAAATTGACAGTTTAATCACTTTAACATTACACAAAAGACGCCTGAAAGCTACTTTGCATATGGACACTTTTATTTCAACAGAATCCTTAATGAAGCACGTTTGTGTTTTTATGCATTTTTTTAATGCAAAATTACATGTTTATATTTGTTGCATTCTGCAATTCGTTGCTTTACGTGCTTTATATTGCTTTATGTGCTTTTAAAATAAGTTGTGTGTGTGATTGCAATCAAGTCGTTAGCAAAAACCCTGTGCTTATGAGCTGGTATTTTGTGCAAAGCTTCAATTTTGTTTTGGTACAAGATGCGTTATTGAGTGTCACAGGAAGTATGTTCACTTGGTGCAGCTGGACAATTTCCGATCTAAATGATTATGCATTGACAATGTTGTTAAAATCTGTAGACTTTAGCAGAGAGTGAGAACCAATTGACCCAATTTCACTTGTTTTTATTTTATTTTAACTATCCCTTTAAAATAAAAATAATTTTCTAGTTGTATGTACACTGTTGTTGCTGATTTTATTGCAATTTTTCATGTTTAGTAAGCTGTTGTCTTGAGATGTCAGGATGGGTTTGTTCCTCTGTCAAATCACCAGTTGGATGACTGTTACCTTTGTCGTGTTTCACAGACTGAGCGTGGCATTTAAAGGCATTTTATGAGTGTTTTATTTCATGTGAGTGTTTATGATCAATGTATAATACCTATCAATTCAATTCAGATCAATTCACTTTGTCACATCCTGGAAACGTGTGCAAGGAGTGAAAATGCATATATAAATCATTGCAATACAAAAGTCAATAATCTCAACCTACACACTAATACAATAATGGCAAATTTGAATGAATGGCATTTTAAGTTCATTTATTTAGCAGATGAATTCAACTCTAAAAATGCATGCAAACATTTGTTTTTTTCGAGATTTTACAAACACCTCATTTTTGTCCGTTTTTACCACATAGGCAAAATACACAAATAAGCAAAATTACCCACAGTGTGCCTGCATTTGACTGGTGGGGGGTGTTAGTTTCACACCTTGCTGTAGAAAGATGCCATGTTTACAGATCAGCACTTTTTCTCATGCCGTGTTTTGTTTTGTTTGTTCATTTTATGCTTTTTCTTTTTATTCTAATTTTACTTTGTATCTGGCATTAGACAGTATTTCCTCACAGATACGGGCTGCTGAATGCATGCATGCACACACTGTTTCTCAGACTGGATGACATTCAGATAACTGTGCTCAAAATAATGATATTGATCAGTATAGCTTTTTGGGTAGTATGTGACAGGATGTGACTTGTTTGGTAGTGACAGCACTGCCAAACCAAGCTATGGCCTATTTCCTGTGAGTTATTTGCAGAAACAAGTCCTGTTTTTTAATTGACACTGTGCCTGGAGTGTTGTTTGCTTCATGTCAGAAATCACAGTTTACAGTAGTGAAAGAATCTGCACAGTTGTCCATCTTAACAAGTGACAGAGAAACAATAAAAACAATATGCGTATAGACCTATTTTTAAATTTAACAAAATTTGTGACTAAATGTATATATAATTCTACTAGTTATTTGACTGCTTTGTCCTGTGTGAAGACTTTTGGGGGTATTATGAATTAGGTAATATAAGTTAAGTAAATTGATATACATGGGGTCCAAAAGTCTGATACATTGTAAAAAAAAAAAGAAAAAAAAATTCTGAAGTTGTAAATGAAATAAAGATTATTGGAGTACGTTTTACAAGAAAATACTATGTTTAGTACTATTTTAAAATTTCATGTTTAATTGTCTTACTTGCCGATTTTTTGTAAATATTTGTGAAATTTACTAGGAATTTCTAAGTGAAAATAGTTTCTACAACAATTTTTTTAAGTACCTTCGCATTTTTATTTAATTAAATTTAACAAATGCTTTTCATTACAAATTATATTATCAACATAACAATAAATGAGTAAAAACTGGATTGCTAAATTATTTGAGTGTCCCTGGTATTTGGTTTATATCTCATAACTTATTTCTGTTTGTCTATGTTTATTTTCAGGTTTAAATACGAAAAAAAAAAAAATTCATTGTAGACTTGTAAACCCCACCATACATTTTTTTTTTTATTATTATTGGTTATGACAGTGTTTAGACTCTTAAAACTATACGATCAGCAGTCACTCTAATTTATTTAAAGTAATCTTTATTCTAAAGTATTCTTTAAATAGATTCATCATAAGAGTACTTTCAGTTATTTGGTTTTATATGAACAAAAAGTATAAATTAAATCTGTTCTGTTGATTTGTTGACAGTAAATGACATTTTAGACAAAGTGTGTCAGGTCTAGTTGCATGTCTACCTCTCCTATGTTTTCCACAAACAGCATGCAACCTCACGCAAATCAGCCGCATGTTTTATGTTCAAATATAGACGTCTGGGTTTGGAGATCCCCTTATGGCACGTATTTGAGCGGATGCACAAAAACAGCATTAACCCAGAAAATACAATGTTGTGCTGCTGAGTTGGCGATGAAAATGCTGTTTTAGTAAAATTGGAAAATTCTTGCGTCTTTTTGAATTTATAGTTTCTTTGAAGTACATCGTGTATGAACAGACCTGACCGTTTTACTGCTTAAAGCATAAAAGCTGTAATTGGTCAGCAGAAACATTCATATTTTTGCGAATGAAAAAAAAATTAAATGACTTAATCCTGCTGTTTGTGCTGGTGACATCATGGAGTTTCAGCTGTTGTGTTTTATTACCTAATATCTGAATTTGAGACACGGTTTTAACAGAAGTGATTATGGCAAAGCTTTCTTTTGCAATCATATTGCATTTCTTCATTAGAAATCTGTCTATATGAAGACCTAAAAATGAACACAGCCAACAAATGAATAAGAATATATTTTCCACATTCACTGTCTTTAGCAACATTTTGCTCATAAATGTACTCCAGGTGCATCTCATCATGAGGATTAGACATCTTTAGCTGTTCAAATGTATAAAAACTGCAGTGTGCATTATTTGAAATTGAGTTTGTGAATAATTTTGTGTTGCATAATTCACTTTGTGAAGTCTATTTACTCATCTTGATGATAATGTTAGATTACCCTGATTCTTTGTAATTATTCATGTCACTTTAATGATGATTGCACTAAGACAGAAAGCTTTATTTATGTCAGAATACTGTGTATACACCAGATAATTCATCAGATAATTGTGAACAGGGTTGAACATAAGAGAGCAACTGTAAAAAAACAATTGCTGTGCATTATGTAAATTTATCTTATGTATTGCAGTCTGCAACAGGCAAAATTGGTGCTAGGCATGAAAATTCTGCAAGCACTAGTAACCTACTGTATAGTTTACAGATAGAAACTAGGAAAGGTGCCAGTCTAAAAGGAAAGTATTATCAAAGAAAGCAGCAAAACTCTACAGTTCAAGTCACACCTGCAAACCACAAGAAGCCACTTAGAATGAAATTGTGGTAAAATGACATTTTTGTGAAATAAATGATTTATGACTCAAAAAGTGGCCATAAAAAGATTTTTATTTCTTTTTCAATACAACATTCTTAAAAATAAAGGTTCTTTATTGGAATTATTGGTTGCATTAAGAACCTTTAACACCCATGGAAGCTTTCCATTCCACAAAATGTTCTTTATAGTCGAAAGACTAAAGATTGACGACTGACTTATGAAAAAAAGTTGATTTATTGTAATTTCTCTTAACACAGTAGGAGTGTAAACAAAAAGTATGTCTCCGAAACCACTTAAAACACAGGTTAGCCAACATGTGGGCAATTCTAGATCGGAAATAGAGCGCATTTACCTCGTCAACAGTTTTACAACGTTAGCCAATCTCACAAAAATCATACAGAATGCATGTGCTCGTATTTTATGCAAAATTATGCATAATGTATTTTATGCAAAATTGTGCATGCAGAAAAACCAAATAGCTTTTTTTCAGGCTTTTAGCCCTCCTGTTGTGTTGGGGATTTGATTTTTTTCTTGAATTGCTTGAAAATGGTTAAACTTAAATTTTGTGACTTTTTCTCATGCAAAGTTTTACCACATGTGTTTTGGAAAGGCTGTACAAAAATGGTTACAACCTCCATTGACCCCCATTGGTGTTCATGCAGTTGGCCAAAAATCAACACTTTGAAAAACACAAAAGTCAGGTAAAAAACAAACAAAAAATTTTTTTGTAGCTTGTCAAAGACCAAAATATGGCATATATAAAAAATGTATAAAGATTAAGACTCTTAAGAAAAGTCTGTGAAATTATGTTTTTGATTGTTAGTTTTTTTAATCTCAATTACTAGACCATTGTCAGTGAAATGTATGCTAATGAAAACATATCTGATACTAAAGCACACTTACTGGATGTGAAAGTCATGTTGAAAAGCCATTTGGAAGTTAGCAGTAGGAATCATGTAATCCTGTAATTAAGTTGTATAATTCCCACCCTTCGCAGAGACTTATCAGGACAGGAAGTCAATAGCTCTGGCTCCAATATGCAAACAGCAAGCTGCACTCCTATTTCCACTAACTGGAGCTCCAAAGAAATGTCTCATCCCAAACTATCCGTGAACTCCCAGTGGATGGGAATGGGTGGGGTGTTTTCTTTAGCCACACACACACACACACACACACACACAAAATGTGTTCCTCCCCTCTTTTGTTTCTCCCCTTAAATGCTCCAGCCACAGCTAACCCACGTCCATTTATTCACCTAAAATGTGTTCCTCCCCTCTTTTGTTTCTCCCCTGAAATGCTCCAGCCACAGCTAACCCACGTCCATTTATTCACCTAACAGCTCCCTCACACACTCCATGTAGTTGACATTTATCATTTGTCTTGAACAATGATTTATCTCTCTGGATTACTTTTGCTCTTGCTGGATCCGTCTATGATCTGTGGTAGGAGATCTTCAGTTTAAGATCTAACATAAAGCATGAGTTTATCTGTATGAACATCTGACAGCGATGCCATTACTCTTGTTTATGGAAATGATCTAGGAGACATGAAACATCTTACAAGCTTTTCTATGAATCATTGAGCTTTGCTTGTGTTGCACTAAACATTCAACCTGTTTGCAATAGAATAGATTTATTATAAAAAAGTTGTAGTGTTAATGAATATCTGGTAGCAACATGGATGATCATTAAAAACGTTTATCTCTATTCTCAGGTCAAACGACGCAAGATAACAGAACAGCATTTGAAGGTAAGGGACTAGCTACTAAATCATCTCTCAGTGAGGAAAAAATCTCTTTAAATACTCCTAGAGATCAACAAAGAGAGAAAATTGAGACCTTTGCCTAAATCTCCTGCTTCTCACTTATTTTTTTGAGAAAACTATAGTAATCTGTATGGAAGCCTGTTTCCACCACAGAATAAAAGAAATAAGATAAATGCAACTTTTTATCTTACAATTCCGACTTTGTTTCTTGTAATTTTGAGTTTATATATTACAATTCAGACTTTTCTTCACTGAATTGCGAATTTATATCTCACAAGTAAATGCAAGTTTATATCTCGCAATTCTGAGTTTATATCATAAATTGTCATAATTGTGAGGGAAAAAAGTCATAATTATGAGATATTAATGGGATAGTTCACACAAAAATGCATGTTGGTAATCAAAGAATTGCTGGTAGCCATTGACTTCCCTAGTATTTTTTCCATACTATATGGAAGTCAACTGCTTGGTTACCTACATTTTTCAAAATATCTTCTTTTGTGTTCAACAGAAGAAAGAAATTCATACATGTTTGAAACAACATACAGTATGGTTTCGTTTTTGGGTGAACTATCCCTTTAACTCAGAATTGTGAGATAAAAAGTTACCCTTTTTAATTAAGTCACCTAATTAAATTTTTAATAAAGTTAATTTTTTTTTTACCTTTTTATTTTTTATTCCGTGACAGAAACAGGCTTCCACAAATCTCACGTGTCTCAAGGTTTCAAATTGTGCTCAGATTTGCCAAGATACCAAAGTCTGCAATCATACGTGAAATATGAACTCAAACATTTTCATCTATGATGTTGATTTTATCATTTATTGTCTCATTTGTATTTTTTTATTTAAGAAAGTTTGGGATGCGTCAAAGATATTATATTTCAATGAAGTCTCATGAGTTATGAAAGAGAAAGCTCTGAGCAATAACATTTTCTGGGTATTTAAATGATAATTTGGACGAAAGACATTAGACATCCAGAAAATATACATTTTACTCTGTGTTGACACTCAAAATATTTTAATGTTAATAAACTTAAGTTTCTAAATCATCTCTCAGTGAGGAAAAAATCTCTTTAAATACTCCGTTATTTCTCCTAGAGATCAACAAAGAGAGAAAATTGAGACCTTTGCCTAAATCTCCTGCTTCTCACTTATTCTTTTGAGAAAACTATAGTAATCTGTATGGAAGCCTGTTTCCACCACAGAATAAAAGAAATAAGATAAATGCAACTTTTTATCTTACAATTCCGACTTTGTTTCTTGTAATTTTGAGTTTATATATTACAATTCAGACTTTTCTTCACTGAATTGCGAATTTATATCTCACAAGTAAATGCAAGTTTATATCTCGCAATTCTGAGTTTATATCATAAATTGTCATAATTGTGAGGGAAAAAAGTCATAATTATGAGATATTAATGGGATAGTTCACACAAAAATGCATGTTGGTAATCAAAGAATTGCTGGTAGCCATTGACTTCGCTAGTATTTTTTCCATACTATATGGAAGTCAACTGCTTGGTTACCTACATTTTTCAAAATATCTTCTTTTGTGTTCAACAGAAGAAAGAAATTCATACATGTTTGAAACAACATACAGTATGGTTTCGTTTTTGGGTGAACTATCCCTTTAACTCAGAATTGTGAGATAAAAAGTTACCCTTTTTAATTAAGTCACCTAATTAAATTTTTAATAAAGTTAATTTTTTTTTTACCTTTTTATTTTTTATTCCGTGACAGAAACAGGCTTCCACAAATCTCACGTGTCTCAAGGTTTCAAATTGTGCTCAGATTTGCCAAGATACCAAAGTCTGCAATCATACGTGAAATATGAACTCAAACATTTTCATCTATGATGTTGATTTTATCATTTATTGTCTCATTTGTATTTTTTTATTTAAGAAAGTTTGGGATGCGTCAAAGATATTATATTTCAATGAAGTCTCATGAGTTATGAAAGAGAAAGCTCTGAGCAATAACATTTTCTGGGTATTTAAATGATAATTTGGACGAAAGACATTAGACATCCAGAAAATATACATTTTACTCTGTGTTGACACTCAAAATATTTTAATGTTAATAAACTTAAGTTTATATCAACGATGGAGGTTTATACAGTTGAGGGACACTACTGTATTTTAATGTAATATTTCTTTATTTTTCTTCTGTATACTTAATACAGAAATATTTTCAGTTTTCATATTTTAAAAAATGCCAATGACAAATTTTCTTATAGTGTCCATTCACCCTATATTGTATTGCATTGCAATAGAAATGATAAAATGTCATTTATTCATTCCGTAATGGTCTTTTCTCCAGATGAGAGTATCAGAGTCAAAAATGAAAGTGTTCAGCAAGAACTGAACAAATTTTTAAACACAGGTACGTAATGTCTGCATTATTTAAACTTGCATCATCTCATCGCATACACTGTTGACATTCATAATGGCATTTTCACTTTATCAGAGAGACCCAACGTCACATATGAGGACAATGGTAAGACAGTTTTGTGATACTTTGTGATGTGTGAGCTATTCGACTTCACTAGATCACTTGTTGTTTTCAGTCATTAAAGAAATCTCTTGTGACTCAGAGGATTTTCAGACTCAAGATTTTCAAATACGCTTCGGTCACTGTCATGAGGAGATGTTGGAGGATTATGGTAGAAATTGCTCGCAGATTTTCAGTGAAATCATGAGTGAACTTGGAGAGGAGAACTGGTGTAATATGGAGATGGTGATAAGGTAAGCCAGAGTTTCTTCACATCTGACTACTTAAAAGGAGAAACTTCTAGAGTAGTATCAGGTTTTACTCTTTAATCACATTTTGGGCTAAAACAATGCTCAGTGCATACTGTATGTCTGACTTTTAGTGGTTGAATTAAGTATATATATATATATATATATATATATATATATAAATGTTTACATAAAAAATCATGCATTTTTGCATGTGCATCACAGTCTAAAACTAACAGTTTCTGTATAGTACTTATCTTTTGATATGCACAATTTGTACTGAGAAATGACAAATGTTGCTTAACTACATGGTATATGCACAAAGAAAGGAAATGGTCGGCGAAACAATTGAAGGATGTGTGGGGTGTGTGGGTGAGGTATTTCTTGAAGCCTGATCGCTGGCCACTTTAAGGGACTCGGAGACCTCCTGTTCCATTAAACAATGAGAGACATTTCCGTTTTCTACGTAAGCATAGATAAGTTGTTGTTGTGAACCAGTCTTCTGCCAAATACAACTCCCTTTAGGACAGATTCATTAAAAAACAGTAGCACTACCGACATTTCAAAAGTTTGAACAGTAAATACAGTAAATACAACAATATTGTGAAATATGAATGCAATTTAAAACAACTGTTTTCTATGTGAATATATTTTAAGATGTAATTTATTCCTGTGATCAAAGCTGAATTTCCACCATCATTACTCCAGTCTTCAGTGTCACATGATCCATATTAGAAATCATTCTAATATGCTGATTTGCTGCTCATTAAAACATTCCTTTTTGTGGAAACTGTGATACATTTTACATCAGAATTCTTTAATGAATAGAAAGCATTTTTTTTTTCATTGTCTCTCTCTCTCCCCCCCCCCCCATGTCCAGATACTACAGCAGTTTAACTATGTGTATGGAGGTAATATCCCATATGTCAGGTTGCTTTTACCCTAATCGTGTGGTGGAGCAGCTGTTTGTGAGGATACACCAGCAGTACTTCAGCCTTTGCAGCAATGAAGAGGATTTACTCGACGCCCCGGCTGGAGTCGTGCTTGTAGCCACACTGCTGCCTATCCTCCTCATACCCTTCATAGTGTACACTGTGGTCTGGAAGAGTAGTTTAAGGGACTGAACGCTTTTACATGATCCCAGAAAGTGATAAAAACTCTTTACTCACCCTCATGTCATTCACTTTTAGTGGTTGAATTAAGTATATATATATATATATATATATATATATATATAAATGTTTACATAAAAAATCATGCATTTTTGCATGTGCATCACAGTCTAAAACTAACAGTTTCTGTATAGTACTTATCTTTTGATATGCACAATTTGTACTGAGAAATGACAAATGTTGCTTAACTACATGGTATATGCACAAAGAAAGGAAATGGTCGGCGAAACAATTGAAGGATGTGTGGGGTGTGTGGGTGAGGTATTTCTTGAAGCCTGATCGCTGGCCACTTTAAGGGACTCGGAGACCTCCTGTTCCATTAAACAATGAGAGACATTTCCGTTTTCTACGTAAGCATAGATAAGTTGTTGTTGTGAACCAGTCTTCTGCCAAATACAACTCCCTTTAGGACAGATTCATTAAAAAACAGTAGCACTACCGACATTTCAAAAGTTTGAACAGTAAATACAGTAAATACAACAATATTGTGAAATATGAATGCAATTTAAAACAACTGTTTTCTATGTGAATATATTTTAAGATGTAATTTATTCCTGTGATCAAAGCTGAATTTCCACCATCATTACTCCAGTCTTCAGTGTCACATGATCCATATTAGAAATCATTCTAATATGCTGATTTGCTGCTCATTAAAACATTCCTTTTTGTGGAAACTGTGATACATTTTACATCAGAATTCTTTAATGAATAGAAAGCATTTTTTTTTTCATTGTCTCTCTCTCTCCCCCCCCCCCCATGTCCAGATACTACAGCAGTTTAACTATGTGTATGGAGGTAATATCCCATATGTCAGGTTGCTTTTACCCTAATCGTGTGGTGGAGCAGCTGTTTGTGAGGATACACCAGCAGTACTTCAGCCTTTGCAGCAATGAAGAGGATTTACTCGACGCCCCGGCTGGAGTCGTGCTTGTAGCCACACTGCTGCCTATCCTCCTCATACCCTTCATAGTGTACACTGTGGTCTGGAAGAGTAGTTTAAGGGACTGAACGCTTTTACATGATCCCAGAAAGTGATAAAAACTCTTTACTCACCCTCATGTCATTCCAAACCTGTGTGACTTTCATTCTTCTAAAGAAGATATTTTGAAGTTGTTGTTTGGATGTCTTCAAGCAGAGCAACGAAAAGGATTGGAATGAATTGAGGGTAAGTAAATGAAGACTCAGTTTTTAAAGTAAGACCCAGCTTTAAAGTAAACTTTGAATGTATACAGTTCATGTGGTTCACAATGATGTAATTCTTGTAAATAAAATACACGCAATGGGTGTGTGATTTTTCTGCACGCTTATAACTAAGAGTAAAAGAGTCTGATATAATGCACGATTTGTGATCACGATATGAATATACTGTGACTCTGAATTTTTAATTCTGAAATACTGAATGCCCACATATCCTGCTAGACTTTATTCAGTTGTTGTATGTCAGTTTACAGCTATTTGTTTAAGTTTGAAAATGCTAAGCAACTTGTTCACACAAATGTAAATCTAAAAATACATTAAACAAAATATTAACGCTTGTTTTTAATGCATTATAAGGATATTCATAATGCATTATAATGCATGCATAATGCCTTATAAAAACCATTATAATCTGTTGCATCATCTCATGAATAATCATAACTACGGTTATTATACATAAAAATTCCTAACTCTTTGTTGTTATACCTTTTAGGAGTGCAATGTTTTATTTATCATAATATCTTATGGTTGTTTAAAAGGAGATCAAGCCTTTTTGCTTTACGAAAAGCAGACAACTTTTAAACGACCACATTATAAAGCCTTTTGATTGTTTTCTAGAAGACTTCATTTGTCACTTTATTTTAAGCAGTAACAAAACACTCATAAAAGTAAGATATTGTGCAGATTTTAAACAATGTTAAAATATTACAAAGTTAGGAATTATAATCCATTATAACTTAAGTGAATGTTGTTCATTGTGTTATACATCATGCTCTTAAAGGTAACTGCAAATAGACAATATAACTGCTGTTATGATTATTTTTCATGCAACATACTAATTTAGCGAGCTATTATGCATGAATTATAATAAGACATGGCATTAAAAACATGGAATTTTTTATTTCATTAATTTTTTTCATGCATTGGTCAGTTTTACAGTTGTGGGCTCTTCTTAAAGTATTGTTTCAGACTAGTGGAAAGAAAATATCCAAAATACACAAGGCTTTATGTGTTCAGATTTCTGTTCTGGAAAGGTATCTTTAATTAGTGCATATTTAGATAATGCCTCCTTTGCCTATTTAAACACATCATTTCAGAAAACTTGTAACACAAAAAAAAATGTGCAATTCCTTATGTAATCAACTGGGGAAGTATATCTATTAGTTAATTTTTTACCCTATTCATCTGGGGTGCCTTGCCTTAAGAACACCTCTATAATACATTATGAATACAGGTTTCATAAAAAAGTTTTACCAAAAATTGTTTAGTGTTCATCAATGCATCACTCACGTTTTGATTTCTGTCTCCTGCACAGTCTAAAACACAAATAGCGTATTGTAAGAACCACAGCTCCGCCTACTGCCAACACCACTGCTAGCAAAAATGCCATCACGTCTAAAGAGTGATAGGAGTACCACGGCATCTTATAAGAGTCTGTACGTAAATGTGCTGCACCCTTATGCCGCATGACATACTCTATCCAAAAGAGGGCGCTGTCTTGAGGTTGTATAGGCTGGTCTTTATGTAGCCTAGACAGCCGTCGCATGTTGTCCCTGTAGGAGGGCTGATGTAAAACCTCCTGCACAGTCGCCAAAAAGCTCTGGCTGTCCAGTTTGGTGACGTCAAGAACCTTAGCAGCCCCTCGTACCTTGAGACGCAACATATTCTCAAATTGGTCAAAAAGCAAGGGAATCCCAACCACTGGAACGCCATGGTAGATGGACTCATAAATGCCATTTGTTCCACCGTGAGCGACAAATGCACGTGTTTTAGGGTGACCAAGCAGATCGTTCTGAGGGAGCCACTTAACCAGAAGAGTGTTGTTGCCCAGATTATGAGGACGCTCTCCTAAGTGCCTCCAGATGACTCGCTGAGGCAGCTGAGCAAAACCTGCAGCGATTTCAGACGTGATTTCACTAGGAAGACCTTTCACGAGCGTCCCAAGCGACATCACAACCACCCCGTGTTCTCCTGAACCTTGCACAAACTCCTCCAGGTCTGGAGGTAAGGGCTTGGAGGGTTTGCATTGGAAGCCTCCAATGTAGACGACGTTTGGCATTGTTGGACGCGGGAACTCGAAGACGAAATCTGATCGCATGAGCCAAATATCTGCACCTTGCAGCAAGTGGTAGAAATCGGTTTCGGGTCCAAAGTAGCGTGCAACCAGTTTGTCATATTCTGGTCTCACAATAAAATGGTCTATGCACATGTTTAGCACATAATGGAAGATGTTCTTGAGCCTTTCTCCAAATGACATGCGGTTTGACAAGTGGCTTCCTGCTGCTGGGACGTATGAAACCGGAGAAGGCGCGACAACAAAGTGCCCTTCTCCACTAGTGATCCATCTCACATTGTACACCATTGGTAATTTGAGTTTATGAGCCACCAGCACACCTGCAGGCAGACCTGGATCAATCAGAACCAAGTCGTAATGTCCCTCATAGAGCTCTTTCATCAACACCGGGGTTTCGAAAATCTCCACAACCAGCTGACTTGCTTGCCAATGCATGCCGTAGAGATTCTTCAGCATCTGCCAATAGAACTGAACGAACGCAAGCGGCGATCCTCCATGTTTTTGTATCTCGAGCATTTCACTCAGGAACGAGATGAAGAAATCTTGTTTCTCTATGTTTATTGGCTCCGGTAGGGTCACCGTTATGGCTTTGTAGTGCGGTGAATGCTCCTTGACGTACCAGCTGCTGGCGGTTCGTACCACGGTGACCTCGTGAC
This sequence comes from Sinocyclocheilus rhinocerous, assembly GCF_001515625.1. Classification (NCBI taxonomy): domain Eukaryota; kingdom Metazoa; phylum Chordata; class Actinopteri; order Cypriniformes; family Cyprinidae; genus Sinocyclocheilus; species Sinocyclocheilus rhinocerous. The sequence goes on from NW_015626863.1 coordinate 1,112,828, forward strand.
CGCTGGAGTGAAGGTCCTCAATCAGTATATTCATGTTGACCCAGTGGCTTCCGTCCACAGGAAAAACAAGGACCTTGCCGGCCAGAGCAGAGGGAAGGTCAGTGGAGAGGAGTACGGATAGCAGCAGAAGACAGCGTGAAGATTTTAGGACATTCATTGCTCCCTAGTGCACAGAAAAACACTAATGTTTACTAGACGGACTTAATGCATGACATGATAAAACTGTAGTTCCTTGAACAAAAAAAGTTTGCTCTGTGTTTATTTGATCTAACACATTCCTCTAATGCCAGAAAATACTTCATGCTTGAGTGCATGCATGGACACACACACATTGTGGTAGAAATCCAGACCCCACTGAGGAGACTGTAAACTTCGACCTGCATATTCCTAAATAAGGTGAATGTTTGGTGAATTTTTAATTTGTACGTTTACGACGCATCACACGACCTGTTTGTAAATGTGTTGCTTCTATATGTATTACCAATTAATGCTGGCAAGTCTAAAACGACAGATGTTGAGCTATTTTATTTTGAACAATGTCTTGTATACAGTTACTCCGCCACCATTCAGTAATAACAGCATAATGCCACACGATGGCGACAAGTAAATATTGTGGCTGAGCTTGAAGACAAATCAACAATGAGCACGTTTACATGCACACCAGTAAGCTGATAACTCACAAATATCAGCTTATTAAAATAACCAGTTTTCCCAGTTTACATGCACACCAGTAACCTGACAACGCAAGTAGCCTAAGCTGCGTTTACATGACTTCATTAATAAATCAGGTTATTTCCCTGTAGTGACGTCAAAATATAATCATTTGCGTATCTGACTCCGAGTATTCCATACATTTGTCAGTTGTGATGTTAAATTAAGCTTGCAACATGTCGGGAAACTTACAGCTCATATAGCCTAGCCTATTATCCTCTCATGCAGTTATAAACGCAGCATTGTGACTGAACCACTTCTGCTTCTGCTGCACGAGATGAGAACACATTTTTATCATTTTCTGAGTCATGAAAAAGTCTGCTTTTGTGATATATTTCCTTCTTTCTTTATTGCAAGACGTTTGCTCGGTCTAGATGTGCTTAAATCTGCAGAAAAGACAGAAAGCGGGTTATTGCGTTTACATGCCGTGCGAAATCGGAGTAAGAGGCAAAAAAACTACCTGTTGCGACCGGTTTATGCTTACGCCGTTAATGACCTTATTCCGATTAAAGAGAAAACGGGTTACCGCGTTTACATGACCAAGGTGAGTTTTCGGTTTATTAAGCATAATCGGCTTGAGAACGCTCAATTAATACACGTTCAAGTTTTCATGTTCACGTTCAGTCATAATGATACTACAGGGGAGTCTAACACCGCTCAACACACTTGTCTGATAAGATTCATTTATGATTTGGACCATTGCATGCATAGTGAATCAAAGCTTAATTTCTGGGTCAGAAGAGGTTGGTGCTGCCACAAAGATGTAACATCTGAATGTTTGCCCTCTTGATCCACAGTCATTAATTTTGTAAAGATAATAAATGTCCAAACGTGTTAAAAATCTATGTTAGTTAATAGAGATGGGAACTCAATTTAATATATTGAACTGAATAAAAATGAAAGACTGAAAATAATCCAGATCAATCGTAAATCATATTAAAAATCAAAATAGTCATTAGGCAAATGTGTGTTGTTTAGTTTCAAATAAATATGTGTTTGTCTCATAGTCTTTTAACTATGTGCCAAACCAACCAATTAACAATAATTTGGAAATATTTAGTAAAATTAGATGCATCTTTATGCAAGTGAATAGTATATGTCTGTATTTGTGTGTGAATATGGAAGATATCTGCAGATTTAATTCAAACAGTAACATGTCATATAGATCTCAAGCACAGATTCTGAGTAATGTGAGTGCATCTACAAACAGCCTGCAACGCAAACTAAAACTGACACGTCGCTCTGTGTGGTGAGTGGAAAACGCAAAACACGCACACATACACACAAACACACTGATCTGTGGGCAGGTAACATTCTGAAATTAAAAAGTACGCTTTGGCTCGTTACTTTGTGTGTGTGTGTGTGTG
>NW_015626863.1:1115068-1123097 GCF_001515625.1 Sinocyclocheilus rhinocerous
AATTAAAAAGTACGCTTTGGCTCGTTTCTTTGTGTGTGTGTGTGTGTGTGTGTGCGGTCCGTGCTGTAGGAAGCAAGCATGTAAATCAAAAGCATCTTGATTTCCATTTTGATCTTATTCTGAGGTTTACGGCCTCCACAGAGACAACAGTCACTCCTACTTAGACAAAGACAAGCGAATCTTTGTTTTGCTGAATTAAAAAACCTTGAACCAAAACAACAATTCACTTACAGTAAATAAATTTTGCTTTATAAACAATATCATGTTTCATTCATAAGAACTGGAAGAAAATGACCATCTCCCACTATACACAAACAGTATTTTCTTAATTTTTTCTGTTAATTGGTTTGGGCACTTTTTGCACACACTGATTGAAAAGTAATTTCATTTTTTACCCAAAACACGCAGAAGCCCTGAAATTGAATGTGAAAGTGTCTTTTTGACTTGCCTGCATGAGTGTATTTACAGGAATGCACAATATACTGGCACTATATTGATTATTAGTTGATATTAGAGTTTAATTTATTGGGATCAATATTTATGAAAGCCCATTTCCACCACATGTGAAAAATAAAATCATTCTTTTGACATATCATAATTATGACCTGTCTCATAATTTCAACTTTTTATGTCAATTTTATGTCAGTGTTGCAGAAGTAGATATTGGATATTTAATTGTGCATTTAATTGTTAATTATTCTTTTTCTCTATTTTAACATTTATTTGCTGTCATATAAAATTCTTACTGTTTATTTCATACTGGTCATTATGATTTGGTGATGCCTAAATGTACTTGTTTATTTTAGTATTTTAATATTTATGTATACAAAATTGTATAACGTTTTAATATTAGTTGTTTATTGGTTACTAGCCATAATAAAACTAATTATTAATCAAAATAGTTAACAACTTTGGCCAGCATTTTAATATGTGCATTCATATCTATTTCCTTTTTTATCCCTGCTATGTATAACAACACAAACACATACAAACGACATAATTTCTGTGCATTTATATGGTAATATAAGACATAATATATATATTTGTACCTTAATTAGCATGTACAGCAGTGTCATCTTTGGCCACGTTGATATGTATTTGATTTTTTTTTTTTTTAGGTCACCTTGACTACGAGAAAAAAAAACTTTCCAGGGGACGTTAAGAAAAATGCAGAGAAATTATGCATGAATTTTTAGGGTTCTTTTATGTTGTTACACACAGCACAAAAACATAAAAATGAATGTAGGAAATTCGAGGAAGGTCTATTTCATGCTGTTTTCACTTTTCCCTTCAGAGCTGTTTGTGACATTGCAGAGTGTCTCTTACAATATTTTCCAGCATGTGTTCCTCAAATGCAGTGGTACCATAAAATAGTGCGAGTTATGCTGTGTGAATGCTTTGTGTAACTAGTGAGGTGATGCTGAAATGACTGGACAGCTGTTTTTTTTTAACGCTTTTCATTGCTTTTAAAGTTACCAGCTATTGCCTTTCCTCTGTGTGCTGCCAGACATGGAGACAACTCCAGAAAAACCTGCACATATATGTTCATGCATACAGACACTGAGCACATGCATGCAAACACAGCTCCTAAGATCATTCTAGCTTACATCATGGTATGTCTGGCCCAGCCTGAGGTTTATCTGAACATTATGTTTGCTTTCAAGTAAAATCGAAAAAAGAAACAAGAAATCCCCCCTCGCTCAAGGATGAGCAGGACACATGCATCTCTCTGGGGGCTTGTGACTGACTCAAGGGGCTTGTTGTTCTCAGCTGGCGGAGGCATGGGGAGGAGAAGAGCTGTGGAGGAAGTAAATTACATAGGGAGGGCTGGAAAAGTCTCTGTTCTTGGCGCATTACTGCGGCCGCCGTCAAGGACACCGCGGCTTGAGTCACTGCGCTCGGAGATCCACATGGCCTTCATTCCCTGCAGCCAATGATCAACATTCTCTCTGTTTCAGTGACTCACAGTGATAGTCAGCAAGCCCTCCTCTAGTCTTCATCATGTCCCATGACAGCATCACAAACCACAAGAGAGGATGGAAAAGAATGCAATGTTTGTGTGAAAATGCACCTTCAGTTTTAGACTGTTGCGTACGGTGGTACAAATGAAAGGCACTGTGAAGTTACAAAGAGAAAATCCCTGGAGAAACATGAATTTAAAGGTCACCCAAAAATGGCTTACTCACCCTCATGTCCTTCCAAACCTGTATGACTTGTATGTTTTAAGAACTGTTATGTCCATACCATGAAATTTGTGGGGTCCAAAACAACATTGGATCCCAGTAACTTTCATTGTATAAATGTACAACTGAGACATTTTTCAAAACATTTTCCAAATAAGAAACTAAGTCTGGTTTGGAATGACATGGAAATTGAGAAATGTTCTTTTTGGGTGAACTGTCACTTTAAGGGCCTTTTCTCATGTGCTGGCTCATGGTTTATTAGCTATTCTGGTTACTAGCGCTGACCTTTAATCGCTACACCATTGCAACCAGGAACTAGAAATGGAAAACAATTAATAAAATTAATTCAGAATTCATTTAACTTTTGTAATGCAAAATATTTCTGAATGAACCTGAATATTCAAAAAGAGATGTAGGTTGGGACTAAATTATATTGTGTTGTAATTAAGGAACAAGTTATGACATTTTCACAAGTCACTTTTTATATGTACATAATTTGTGTAAAGAATGTGCACTGAGGAATTCTTCACAATAAGTAAGTAAATATAATCCATTTTGTTCAGTGTAATTCTAGTTTTATTTACATACTATTGTATTTTTTACTAATATTTTGAATTTTAGTTTTGAATTTTTATATTTTCAGTTTAATTAACAGTCATTTTGGGTACGTTTACATGACATTGATGTACTAAAAATGTCAAAATGTTTTTCCTCTGTGGTTTGCGTACAGACGACAATGTTGTCAAAATGATCCCCGTTCACGCGGATCCACAAAAACGACTTACAACGCTGTATTGCACATGCCAGGCCAGTAGTTGGCAATGTGACTTTGTAAAGAAACACTACACACACACTTAATATGCATGTGCATGATGTCACCATTTTCACAAATTTGCGTTTTTGTAGTTTCCATGAAGATGATAATGGTCACATTTTCAAAAATTGCACTTTGAAGCCTGCTTTTCAAACTTTTTCTGTTTTTAGTTAAAAATAGTATTATATAAACGCCCCCTTTATGTCCTTTGGCCATTTTTATTATTATTTTTTAACTCATTTCGGTTAGTTGGCAAGGCAAGATTTCTCATTTTCATTTAGTTTTTCCATCTAATATTTATATTTAATTTAAGCTTTATATTAATTACTAAAAATGTTTTAAATCGTTTTAGTTTTGGTTAATGATAATAACCCTGGTTTGACTTTAACTTTACTAACACAACTCCATTCTCGAGATTGAGGATTAGCCCCTACAGCTGCAATGGAACATCTTTTGCGTTGGCTGGGAATCAGACCCAGGTGTCCTGCATGGTGGGAAAATTCTTCTACAGTACTAGTAATGCGCCCATATCAAGCCCAAGGCTGTGCATTTCCAAGCAGGTCTTCTTTCAGACCCGACATTCATTAAATAAATGGCCAGAAAGGACCTGTAATAAACTAGCAACCTCAGGAAACCATTTACCACCTGGTTTAGCCGGATGTGTGATCTTGAGCTCTTCGCTTAAGGTTGGTGCAGGCAGTGCAGTTTTTTTCTATCCTTTATGATTGTTGCTTGTCAGAAATTGATATGTTGAATGTGATATAAGTTGCTTTAGAAAACCGCATCTGCCAAATGCTTAAATGCAAATGTAATGAGATCTTGCATAAAAGCTAGTGGTCTTGTATGTCAGAGTTTGCTCGCGTTTGGTCTGGTCATGGTTTGACATCCTCATTGACATGCATGACAAAGAATTCAAGTGATTGAACTCTGTCATGGCTGGATGATAGAGGGGATTTGTGGACCGCTCATTTTTCAAAGTGAACTTAAGGTAAATTTTAAGTGTGATTATAAATGTCAAGAGAAAACTACCAAGATATTGTACCAACTGTTATTCTCTTACTCACAGAGTACGTCATTAATTGCCGTTCAAACCAGTTCTTATTTAGACGACCTTCGTAGGAGCAGCCACACAGCAGGATTGTGACGCATTATTTCTGACACTGTAAGAACTTCGTTGGAGGCTAAGATTCATCACAAGGCATAATAGGCATGGGGAATAATTGTTCGCTGTTGAGCATGTCACACTGAACTTTCAAAAACCTGTGATGAAACTTGATGGGAAAATGTGGTGCACTGGGCTTTAGTTGGGTTGATGAAGAAGTCTGGGCCCTAATCCAACATTCACACAGTATTCGTTTCTTGATCTTTTCAGGTACATGCCGTGGGGAAGCCGGAGTTGCGCTGACTTGCATGCGCTTTGGATCAAAATACAGTACCTCCTGAATGAACAAATATAATGTACATTTTCTCATTTTCATACAGCCGTGTTCATTACAGCAGCCTGCTATTCCTGGGACGTAACGTGTGGCCAAGTGTGGTGTCCCATACTCGGAATTTGTGCTCTGCATTTCACCCATCCAAGTGCATGCACACAGCAGTGAGTAGTGAACAAACACACACACACACGGTGAACTCACACCCGGAGCAGTGGGCAGCCTTTTTTGCTGCGGTGGCCGGGGAGCAGTTGGGGGTTCAGTGCCTTGCTCAAGGGTCTCACCTCAGTCATGGTATTGAAGGTGGAAGAGAGAGCTGTACATTCACCCCCCACCCACCACCCACGGAGACTCGAACCCGCAACCTTTGGGTTACAAGTCCGACTCGCTAACCATTAGGCCACGACTGCCCTGTATCTCTAATGAATTGAGACAATTATGAGCACGCCCGTAGCCCAGTACCGTAGCCCGTGTTCTCATAATCCGAGTGAGCTATGGAAGAATTACTATGTGTTTACTGCACATAAATAAACAATGACATAATTGCATAACGATGCCAGGTTGCATCGAGATGATGCCAGGATGCATCGAGGGCGGTTTTGAGAGAAAGAGGAAAGCGGAAAAATCCTTTTGCTTGCACTCAGCAGGTGTCCGTTTCGATTAACTGATGCTTAGAATGCATCCTGTCATATTTACTTGACCATCACGCAGACAGAGAAAACAGACTATTTCTTCCTCGTCTTCCCTCTCCTCTCGTGCTTGATCTAACCACCACGTCTAAACCCTGCCATCGAGTCTTGCTGTTCAACAAAGTGGAAAATCAAATCATATTTCAAAAGACTGCACAATAAAACACACTTAAAGGACTTGGCATTGGGTTTCCCCAAATACCCTTCTTTCTCTCTGATTCTCTCTCGCTCTCTCACTGTTTCTTCATTTGCAGAAAGCCTCCTCCCACTTGTCCTTTTTGAGTCATACAAAGAAACCCACTAGAAGGGCATTCTCTCTCTTTCTCTCTCAATCCTACTTCCTTCCTCAATGCCCAAACACTTCTCTCCACTCATCTGCTGAAACAGTGAATGCTCTCTCTCTCTCTCTCTTTCAAGCATACACACACACACACACACACACTTATCTGAGATCCCAGGTGGTTCTCATTTCCCCTCTCATCTCCGTGAGCACCTGGCGTTGAGGGAGCATTTTCCCTCTCACTTCCAGAGGTCAATATTCCGGCTTGCAGCGAGAGCTCCGTGCTGGCGGCCCAGCCGCTTTCCCACTTCAGCCTGGGACGTAAGACCCTGCTGGGGGCTGGCGTGGCCGTCATGTTGCTCTTAGTGCTGGTGGTCCTCATTCCTATTCTGGTTCATCTGGCGGGCAGCAGTGAAAACGGAGGTCAGTACGAGATGCTGGGCACTTGCCAAATGGTCTGCGATCCGTTCTTGGAAAAAACTGGCACTATGGCTGGTATCGGTACGGGCACAGCAATCACTAATACGCAGTTGGAAGCTGAGGCGCTGACTGATCATAGCATGGGACCCCCATTGCCCACTTACGCCCATGGACCGCAGGGCAAACCCGGCCGCCAAGGAAAACCAGGGCTACCAGGACCTCCAGGACCACCTGGAGAGCCAGGTCCTCCAGGACCAATGGGGCCACCGGGAAATAAAAACCACACAGAACGACCGGACATCTTTGCTCTGAGTGGAAGAACAGCTACTGGAATGGGGACAGCTGTCTATACCATGGGACCCCGTGTGGCCTTTTACGCAGGTTTGCGAAACCCACAGGAGGGCTATGAGGTTCTGAGGTTTGACGACATAGTTACAAACATTGGGAATAACTACGATGGATCGACTGGGAAATTTGTGTGCAAGGTTCCAGGGACGTACTTCTTCACATACAATGTCCTCATGAGAGGAGGAGATGGAACCAGTATGTGGGCGGATCTCCTGAAAAATGGACAGGTAAGAGTTTTGCTGCTAACACACCTGTACTGAGGTTTATGAAAACATTTTATAGTACAATATTACAATATTAATAATGATGTATTTTACTACACTGTAAAGAGAATTTGAAATATTATTTACTATTATTAATATAACTGAATGTCTCTTTATGGTAACAGTAGCACATGTATAACCCTCATCTATAATTACTGCAGATTTAGATAACTTTTTCAGTCCCAAAAATATAGGTCTGTTTCACATTGCAATAATGTCTATGTCTGTTTTAATGGAAAGACAAGGTGCATATTATTCCAGCAGCATATGCAATTCATACATTACATAACACTGATGAAACACAGACTGCCACTGGGATGTAATTCCTCGAGTTTCTAAATAATTCTATTCCATCGGGTTTCAATTTGAATATTCATATCAGGATATCCCATATGTAACAGAGAGTGCATTTAGGATTGCTTTCCAGCAAAGTTCAGTTTCATGTTTGAGATGAACTTCTGTCATGTCTATGGTCAATCTAAACTGTAAACAAGGAAAGGTTTCACTGAACCAAGAGTTCGCCTCTAGTCAGGAGGGCTACTGCGTGTGTGTGTGTGTGTATACATACTATACTCGTCTTCTGGCACTTTCACACACGCAAAATAAATACTTTAAAGATGCCACACACATAAGAATAAGCACTGAGGCCTGCCTCATGATTTTAAGATGTGTGTGTGTGTGTGTGTGTGTATAATCTGTATAGTTGTCATAGCACAACATGTACAATTATTCAAAGAGGCCAATCTGCTTGGCACAAAAAGCCCCCTTGGCCAAACTTTTACAGAATTTTTACAGAATGTTTTTGATATTATTCCTACACTCTAAAAAATAGCTCCTTTTAATCTGCCGGAAAAAACACAGCTGGTAATTTGAGAGTCAGACAGTATGTCATCAAATTAATGCGATGATATGGCATTGCATAAACAGGAAGAAAAAAACAAAATAGTGTTTCAATCCCACCAGTCTCACCTAAAGAAAAGCTGTAAAGAAATTCTTCATCCAAAAATGAAAGTTATATTATTTGTTTACCTGTTTTTCATGTAAAATGCATATGACTGTCTATGACTGTATAAATATATATACATATAACCATTTTTTCAAAAGAAGGCTCTTTTATGCTCACCAAGGCTGCATTTATTTGTTTAAAAAAACAGTAATATTGTGAAATATTATTATAATTTAAAATCATGTTTAATTTTTGTATATATTTTCAAATGTAATTTATTCCTGTGATCAAAGTTGAATTTTTAGCATCATTACTCCAGTATTCAGTGTAACATGATCATTCAGAAATAATTCTAATATACTGATTCACTCATGCAGAAAGATTTTTTTCTTATTATAAATGCTGAGAATAGTTGTGATGCTTCATAATTTTGTGGGAATACATGATTTTTTTCTATCGATAAATAGATGGAAAGAAAAAAAAAAAAAAAATTTTTAATATTAGAACTGAATCCGGAATCCGGTCATTTTTGATGAGTTTAATGCATCCGTGCTGAATAGAAGCATACATTTCTTAAAAAAAACATAAAATAAATAACAGGGTATATACAGGAATCATGGAGTTAAATTTAATACCTTTTAAGACCTTTTTTA
>NW_015626863.1:1124580-1155911 GCF_001515625.1 Sinocyclocheilus rhinocerous
AATTTTCAGCATCATTCCTCCAGTCTTCAGTGTCACATGATCCTTCAGAAATCATTCTAATATACTGCTTTGCTCAAGAAACATTTCTGATTATTATTATGATGTTGAAAACAGTTGTGCTGCTTCATATTTTTGTGGAAACCGTGATACTTTTTTTCCCAGGATTGTTTACTGAATAAAAAAAAACGTTCAAATATACTTAAAATATAAATCGTTTGTAACATTATAAATGTCTGGACTGTCACTTTTTACCAATTTATTGCATTCTTCTCTCATTTCGTTAAAAACAACTTTACTGATCCCAAAATCTTAAAGATACAGTATATATATAAATATCATTAGTCACTCTCTTTCAGGTTTTTTAGTCTAAAAACTGAACAGCTGCATTAAATGTCACATTGAGCTGAAGGTCTCTCTTCCTCTCTTTGCAGGTGAGAGCCAGTGCCATCGCTCAGGATCAGGATCAGAGTTATGACTACGCCTCAAACACCGTCATCCTGCACCTCGACCCCGGGGACGAGATCTTCATCAAGCTGGACGGTGGGAAAGCGCACGGCGGGAACAGCAACAAATACAGCACTTTCACTGGCTTCATTCTGTACAGTGACTAGAGGTCAAAAGGTCATCGAGTTCAGTCTCAGTCTGTAGGTAAGAGATGTTAGGGGGTCTTCATTGATTTAGGTTGTAAATCTGATGTTTATAACACCCCTGACATGTTTAGGATTGCTTATTTTTCTTTGTCATTTCTGTTTTACCTCTACGGTTTTGTTTGCTGCAGGGTATTTTCACCTGAAATTCAACAGCTATACACTCACAAGTGAGTCACAAAACACAAGATAATTTGTTTAAAGGGTCAAATGATTCATTATGCCCCCCTGAAGGGAATGGCCCTATATGTTTTGTTGTAGTAGTCATGTGGTTTTAAAGCCTGGATCCAACGAGAACACAACAGGAAGTGGTTTTCGATTCTTGAATCTGCCCAAAAACCTTCAACAGACACACATGAAATCAACCAGAATGAGAGAGCCGGGCTTCAGGGTTTCATCAGAGTCATAATTGATCGAAAGCCCAGTCAAGTGAGTGCTGATATTTCATTATGATGTTGTCTTAGTGTGTATGATCAATCTGTGAATCTGCACTGATGTTTATCAGTGTCTCCGACATAATGTGAAGTGAATGACCTTAAACGATACCCTAAAATCTTAATGAGTGTATGCCCCTGCCTTTGACTGCTGTAAATTACACCTTGTCCCTGAGAGTCTGTTGTAAATCATAGTAGTTCATCTGTTTGTGATTGCTGTGTGGATGTGGAAGTACTAACACAAATAAAGCTAAGCTTTCATTTCAGCTTATAGCTAAAGCTATACCCGTTCATTGTTGTTTTTACCAATGAATTATGAAGTATGTGGCTTTCTTAGCTAATATTACCATTAAAATAAATCTTAGCCCACTAAAAGTAACCACTTAACAAAGGAGATCTATAATACATTGTAACTGTAACAGTGATACTGGTTTATGATGATGACGACCACTATCTTAAATGATGTCCTGCATATATCGCAATAGTCATGACCTGTAAAATGTGTCTAAATATCTAAATGTAACAGCTTAAAGATTTTTGCTTTTGCTAATAAATGGGATTTTTCTAACGTTTTGGGTCACTCGACTGATTGTAAAGTGATGCGTGGAGTGTCTGCTGTGCGGTCTGTTGTCAACATAGACAGCTGCCTTCTAAGGAAGCATCCTAACGCAAAGAAATTGTTGAAAAAATTAAAATGTACTCAACCCCAGGCCATTCAAGATGTAGATGAGTTTGTTTCTTCATCAGATTTGGACAAATGTCATCACTTGCTCACCAATGGGTCCTCTGCAGTGAATGGGTGCCGTCAGAATGAGAATCCAAACAGCTGATAAAAACGTCACAATAATCCACAAGTAATCCACACCACTCCAGTCCATCAGTTAATGTCTTGTGAAGCTAAAAGATGTGTGTTTGTAAGAAACATCATTAATTTCAAACTGTCACTTCTGGCCAAAATATATCCACAACAACACTTCACCTCCAGTGAAAACGTCTATCCCCTGTTCTCCTCTCACATCAAAATCCACCAACAAATTTGTTTACAACAGTTTTTTTTATTATTATTTGTAATTGGTGCTTGATCTGTGCATATTTCTCTCCTGATTCAGACGAAATGACCTTTTCACTAGAGAAAGCAATATAATGGATAGAGACTCATATTTTAGCGGGAAGCAACAGTTTGAAGTTAAAAACATCTTGAAGTATCTGCAAACATGCAGTTTGTAGATTACTTAGACTACTTGTGGATTATTGTAGTGTTTTTATCAGCTGTTTGGACTCTCGTTCTGACGGCACCCATTCACTGCTGAGGATCCAGTAGTGTGCAAGTGATGTATTTCTACATTTCTACAAATCTGTTCTGATGAGGAAACAAACTCATTAACATCTTGAATGACCTGAGGTAAGTACATTTTCAACAAATTATCATTTAAATCATTTAAATGCAACCTCATAACTTTTTTAGTTTTTACATTTTGTGAGTTTTATTTGTTTTTATGTAATTTTATTTAATTGCCATTTATTTTTATTTCATTTTTAGTCATTTTAGTACTTCAGTTTCAGTTAGTTGCAACATTTCTAGCTTTTCAACTGTAAGTTTTTCATCTAATATTTATTTTGTTTTTAGCTGTATTTCAGTTATCAAAAACAATGTTTAAGGGATTTAATTTTAATTTTAGATAACACTCACAGCTACTGATTTGGAATACTCTAAAGGCAGCAACTTTGCAAGCCACACAAGAGGCTCGCTGCGATTTATTAAAAAAAATAAAAAATAAAAAATCACACACAAAATCCCCCTTCTGTGCCAGTCTATAGGCTGTTAATCCTTATAAATGAGTTGATGTCTCTGTTATAAAGACACAAGAAATCAGAACAAGAGAGAAAAGGACTGATTTTAGCGATAAAGAAAAGAGGCGCGATCACAGCTAGGTATAATGAGTGTGAAATGCCACATGTCTGGAGGGAAGCACTTCCTCCTAATCAGAGATGATCAGTGTTTCAAAACAACACAAAGAGAGAGAGAGAGAGAGAGAGAGAGAGAGAGAGAGAGAAAGCCTTGGAGCTGCATGAGCAGGAGAAGCCAGAGATGAGGGCTGCTTATGTAAACAACGAGATGTTTAGATGTGAAGTTTAAATGACATGATCTACTGCCGAGACACGTGCTACGCTTCATTTTCTGTAACCACGGACAGATTAACCATCTCGTTATGTAAACAACGAGATGTTTAGATGTGAAGTTTAAATGACATGATCTACTGCCGAGACACGTGCTACGCTTCATTTTCTGTAACCACGGACAGATTAACCATCTCGCACATTTGAGGAGATATAAAGAGGTTCATCACCACCCTTGAGGGTTTTTAAATTACATTTTTGAGCCTCTCGTCAAGAATGTACACCATATCTGCGCTTTCATAATGGAAAAACTCTCTCAGTTAAACGATGTAATTAACTCCTAATTTCAAAGTATAATAGCTCACAGCAATCTTCAGTGGAGGTTTTAGTACGATTTGAAGTCAGAGTTCACTTATTTACTTTCTTAACACACCGTCCTGGTGTTATTTTGAATGGTTTATGAGCGCATGTTATTGCAAAGAAAAAATGGTTTTCTTTTAATCGAAATATAATAACTTTCTTTGCCTCAATGTAAAATGTGATTAGTCGACTACTAAGTCAATAAGCTTTCCTTTCAAGATGACTTTTTATTCTATTTGAATATTTTGTTTCACACATCAAATGGATTTGAATGCCATTTTATGCTGATTTTAATCTGAATGTCAAATGGAGTTTGCATATAAGAAATTGCATTAAGTAAGACAGCCTCAGATGGCACATCCGCTGACCGCCCACTGACCATCAGATGCAGATTGCACACAAATAAAAGCCACTGGATAGCTGACAAAGTCAGTTTCCATCTGCAATAATGAGTTCTTCTGAGGATAAACTATTCACTGGACTTGCCAGAGATTCATGGAATTGGTAAACAGCCATTTTTCACGTTAGATGTCAAATATGACCCTTCCAGTCAAAGTCAGCTTACTGTAAGTTCAATTAAAATCTGTTGTAGATTCCTAGAAGGGGCGATTGGTGACCTGGAAAATTGCCCCACTGTGACCTTGAGCCGGGTGTTTAACCCCAGGACTTTGCCTGTGGTAAGTGTACTTAGTAAGTCGCTGTTCATAATAAGAAGCGTCTGCTAAATAGCCAATAACCAAACATCAAGGAGAGGTCAGTCTACCCACAAGCCCCTGCTCCTTTCCTCTGGGGGGTGTCTATGTGTATCCTCAAATTAGAGTCATCGCAATCAGAATGTCATCTCAGACACAAAGATACCCGCCGACGCGCACATCAAGACACGGAGGATGGAAAACAAACAGCCGATGACTGACAGGTGAGAAAGGTAACAGTCTGAGATCCCAATACAAACAATTCATCGACTGAGATCTGCCAATAACAGGCTTGCGGCGGGGAAACGATGATGAAACATGACGATAATACATAATGCATAGCCTGTTGAGCTTTTGTGAAAGCAAATCGCACGGAAAAGTATTTAAAGGAATCGATCGCCCCAAAATGAAAACTTGCTGATAGTTTACTCACCCTCAGGCCATCCAAGATGTAGATGTTTGTTTCTTCACCTGAACAGGTTTGGAGAAATGTAGCATTACATCACTTGCTCACCAATGGATGCTCTGCAGTGAATGGGTGCCGTCAGAATGAGAATCCAAACAGCTGATAAACACATCACAATAATCCACACCACTCCAGCTGATCAATTAATGGCTTGTGAAGTAAAAAGCTGTTTGTAACAAATCCATCATTAAAACATTTTCTTTTCAAACCATTGTTTTCAGCTAAAATACCGGTCCATAATCCATAATAACACTTCATCCAGAGAAAAGGTCCATCCCCTGTTGTCCTCTCACATCAAAATACACCCACATATTTGTTTAGAACTGTTTTAAACCGTTTTCACTTGTAAATGGTGCTTAATCTGTGCCGATTTCTCTCCTGATGGAGAGAATGGAGAAAGCAATATTATGGATTATAGATTTGTATTTTAGCCAAAAGAAATGGTTTGAAGTTAAAACACATTAATGATGGATTTGTTTCTTTTATAAACACATAGTTTTTCAGTGGTGTGGATTATTGTGATGTTTTTATCAGCTGTTTGGACTCTCATTCTGACGGCACCCATTCACTGCAGAGCATCCATTGGTGAGCAATGATGTCCAAATCTGATGAAGAAACAAACTCATCTACATCTTGGATGACCGAAGCATGAATAAACCCTCAGCAAGTTTCCATTTTTGGGTGAACTATTCCTTTAAAACAGCCTGTTTTGTGCACAGATCTAGAGTTTAACTTGTGTAGTCCTGTAAACGACTCTTCTCCTCTGTCAGACCGTCATCACGGCACTCCGATGCTGCTGGAAGGCGTGCGCTGCATAGGAGCAGAACTCGAGTACGACTCCGAGCAAAGCGACTGGCAAGGCTTCGACTGAACGCCTGAACCTCACAGACTTCCCACTCAGTGCCACATATCTCGTGTCGGCAGCGACAGAATATTCCAGATTCTGGAATTCTGCTGTCAGTGTCACTGCTTTCTGCTCGCAGCGTTTGGAAACAAACTGTGGTTACTAGCTTGTTTGTACTGTTACAATGGAATGCAGGAATGATCTGTCGTTTACTGTAGCTCTCTGTGATTTGTCGTTTTTCAGGTTTGGATAAAAAACAATCAAATTGTGTGTGTTTGCTCTAACTGAATTCAAAAACACTTGTTAAATTGTACTAGATATTTTAAAGGAGTCATATAAAACAATTCAGGATAGGATATAGGCCTATAGCATTCACTTTAAAACAGTTTTCACTCAGAAGTTACTAGAAAAAATTCACACATAAATACAAATAAATGGCAAGTAACACATTGAATAAAACGTAAAGTATAAAATTTGGAAGTGGAATGGCATAAATAGTATTTCCTTGTAATACATACACCAATATTTTATTTAAAACTTCAAAAAAAATCAAATTGTAATGATTTAGTAGTTCATCAATTTATTTATTTTTCATGATTATTTTCCTGCATGGCTGTTTTTGCTGCTGTGCCTTTAAGACTTTCATGCAACTGCCCTTTTCACATGTGAAATGAGTTTTAGTAATTTGTTTCACTCACACATGGGCTGCTTTTGGGTTTAATATAGTTTTTAACTGCTCTGTCCTTCAGTAACAGCCTCCACAACATCACACTGTTGATATCAGACTGAAATGATGAATGGATGATGAAAATAAGCTCCTAAATCTAACATTGGGATTCTTCAGAAGGATCTGTGAAACAGCTGCAGCAACACAGTCAGAAACATCATAAGGTTTGCTGAACTTTCACATTTTACTTTTATATATCAGTTTATCAATACTGAAATCCATATATATTTGCAGTCATATTTGTAATGCCCTCAAGCAGCTATTTTTAGCCATGCAGACATAATTCCATCTCATTGAATGGGAAAGATCAAAATCTCTGCAAGTGTTTGTGAAACAACAAGAGTTTTCAAGAGAATAATTACAGTGTTCACTACAGAAGCTCTAAAAACACATTTCACATTAAAGCACTGTATTGGCAAAAGCAGAATGAAACTTAAAATCAAATTTAGTCAAAGAATTAGTCGGAAAACCAGCAGCTGTAACGGGACAAAACTATTTGGTAGGTGCTATTCATGCTTTCAGAGTAATGTATACTACTTGAGATACTATAATTGAGATTTTTATAGTTTTTATTACTATTTTGAATTAATTTGTATTTTTATGTTCCGTTTTCATTTAAATTTTAGTTAAAGTTTTAGCAATTTTGTTGTTTTGTCATTTTTTTAAATATTTCTATTTAATTTTATTTTAAATTATAATATTTTATTTTATTTTAATTTAATTTAATTGTAGTTTTAGTTATGTTAGTAGGCTATATGTTAATCTAAATAAGCTACAAAATTGTTTTTTGTTGTTTTAATTTTGAACTAGGGAGGATTTTTTTTTTTTTATTAATTAGTGTTTTCAACTCTTATTTCAAAATACAAAAGAAAGTGTAGCAACAAATGCGAAAGACTTTGTAATGTAATTTGTTGTATTTAACATATTCATTCTCATTCAGTATAATAATTTAATTTAATTTTAGTTTAAGTTATGTTAGTAGGCTATATGTTAATCTAAATAAGCTACAAAATTGTTTTTTGTTGTTTTAATTTTGAACTAGGGAGGAATTTTTTTTTTTAATTAGTGTTTTCAACTCTTATTTCAAAATACAAAAGAAAGTGTAGCAACAAATGCGAAAGACTTTGTAATGTAATTTGTTGTATTTAACATATTCATTCTCATTCAGTATAATGTTTAATATGGTGTGTAAATAGAAGATGGGTGTGGCTCGCTGTCTGCGATGAAGGGGCGGGGCCGCTTGTGATTGGTGGAATTATATTATCAATCTCCTCCCATGCTTTTGTGTCGCTCGGTTCAAATAAATGTCAGCTAGCAATGTCAAGGCTTCAGGTAACACATTGCAGAGTAGATGAAGACATTTGTTTGGCCCTCCTCTCATGGCCAATAACACCAGCAGCTGTCTCAGTTTGACGGGAGTTCAGGGCAGGTCAGTAACAGCGGACGCGGAGCAGATCTCACCTTTAGCTCCGAGCGAGACGTGGCCCGCTGAGCTCGGACCAGCAGGTGGGCCGCATGCGGGTCCGCTGGTGCTTTATCTGCTCCGGCAGCCTCCAAACTGTAAATGACAAGCGGAAGCGCTGCTGTGATTACTGAATATAGCCTACTAAATATGCGAAATTCGCTTTCAGCAGATTGTTCCAGTTAATAAAATCGAACAATAATATTAATAGTATTGCACATTCTGGTCCTTAAGCTTAAAAATGCCAAAGAAAGGATAGATAGATGGATAGATAGATAGATAGATAGATAGATAGATAGATAGATTGATTCCATTCTTCCAAAAACTGGTAAAATTGTGATTTGACCTGCATAAAAAAGCCAAATAAATAATGGTTATTTAATGGGATTAATGTAGAAATGTTCTAAATTAATTATTAGGCATTTTTGCTCTGCACAACACAATCACACTGCAAAAAATGCAGCAGTGTTTTCGTCTTGTTTTCTAATGCAAATATCTAAACATTCTTCAATCAAAATACAGATAAGCAAACTGAGTTGGATATTAAGTTCTCTGAAAAATGAAAATTAAGTGAGAATATGCTTAACACAAAAATATATAAATGTAGGGGGAAAACGGAAAAACTTGATTTTTTTTTTTCTTTTAACTCAACTTTAAACTCCATTTTCAGAAAACAAGACTCTTAACTCATTTTTTTCTACTCGATCTACTCGAATGTTTTTTTGTTTCAGGGATTTGTAGATATTTGTAATGGAAAACAAGACAAAAATACTAAGTAATATTCTTTTTACAGTGAAAAAAGTACAAATAAATATAATTGGGGCAACAGCCTCATTAAACTTCTAATGAAATTATTTAAAATTAATCAAATTACAATCATTTAGTAATTAAAGTATTAAAATTGCTAAAAAAGTCAAGATATGCAATATATAAACTGACATTTATATTGAAATTTACAATGACCACTGAGCTTTTTCAATGCAACATTAAACCTTGGCAAAATAAACCAAGACGTTTTTTCATTTGTCTTATTCTCAGCAGATCCAAAGCACTTTTTTTTCACTGATGTAATGCTTTCCTTACATTAGTTGAGTAAGTTTTGTTTTAAAGGGGTCATATGATGCGATTTGAAGTTTTCCTTTCTCTTTGGAGTGTTACAAGCTGATTGTGCATAGATAAGATCCCTGAAGTTGCAAAGACTAAAGTCTCAAAACCAAAGAGATATTCTTTATCAAAGTTAAGACTCCGCCACGCCCCCCTAAAACGGCTCGTTCTAACACGCCCCCACATGTCTACGTCACGATGTGGGAAGATTTTTTGAACATTAAAGCATGTCAACATATTCTGTTACACCAAATACACAAAATAATGATCTTTAAAAAAGCATCATATGACCCCTTTAAGATTTTGTCATCATTCTCTTATTTATTTACCCTCATGTTGTTTCAAACCTGAATGCATTTAATTCTGCCGAGCAGAAGAACAGCCTAACAATTTTGGAAGCCTTTAACTTTTGTTGCATGGATCTTTGTGTTTCACATACAGGTTTGGAACAACATGAGGGTGAGTAAATGACATTATTTTCATCTTTGGATGAACTATCCCTTTAAGAGCATGAGTAGATGAATGTAGAATATCATTCTAGGTCAAAGCTTGTTAATTTTCTTAATGAAAACCACCACAAGTGTTGCCAGGAATTCATGGGAATGCACTTAATCACTCATCTCAAGCTCTGATGTGCACTTTTATCCCATACTTTAAGAAGTCAAATTTAGTATATCAAATAAGTGCCCACATACGGGCGGAAATCCACGCTCGCTGACAAACATATACACACACACACACACACACACACACACGCAAAGCAGCTGTCACTTCTCATTTGGTGGGTGTTTTCCAGCTGAGTTGGTGTGATAGGGCTGGGTGACTCAACCAGCGACAGTGTGTTATGATGTGGAGGAGCCTGCAGGCCACAGAGAGAGAGAGAGAGAGGTCTAGAGAAAATATCTACAGGACACACAGTTACTCCCAGTAAACGGAATCAAATGCTTCTCTATTGCTGCCCGTCCCAAAGAAATCATTTATTCAAAATACTGGTGATACAAAAAAATATATATTTCAGTTCTATTTGCTGTTCTTTTGAACTGTCTATTCATCAAATAATTTAAAAATAAAAATACATCATGGTTTCCACAAAAATATGAAGCAGCACAACGGTTTCCAACATTGATAATAATCAGAAATGTTTCTTGAGCAGCAAATCAGCATATTAGAATGATTTCTGAAGGATCATGTGACACTGAAGACTGGAGTAATGATGCTGAAAATTCTGCTTTAAATCACAGGAATAAATTACATTTTAAATGATTTACATTTTACAATTTTTTTACAATTTACATCTTTGTAGTATTTGTTGTATTGCCACTATAATCGAGGAACAAATTATTTAATTAAAAATCTGTATGTATTCAGGGGAAATGTGCTTAACTTGAATGCAAATAATGCAATCATCTTAAAATCAAAATGGTCCTAAAACTAAAAAATATAATCTCTTATTTAGTTGCTTGTGATTTTTGAGGTTTACCCAGATGTTTCTGTGAATTTCACCCATAACATTTCTCAAAGTGAGTGTTCAAAAAGTTTACTTTTCACTCTAGATACTTTAGCTCTTGATATGCAGACACTTGATTCTGTTTGTTTCAGACTAAAGCAGTCTGACAGGACCGCATTCTCTCTCTCTCTCTCACACACACACACACACACACACACACACAATATTCATCCACTGCATAAAGACAGATGCACAATCTTAAAACCTTGACCATCTCTCTCTCTCTCTCACACACACACACACACACACACACACACAGAGGTCTTACTGTGCAGGGCCGCTGGTCCGCATCACTCTGTGTTAGCATAAGAACAGCTTATTAAAGACGGAAAACATCACCATAGGCCAACCCTGAAGATGAAGGACTGAGTGAAGACGACAAAGAAAGAGAGAGAGAACTCATAACTGTCATATTTGTCTGTGTCCATCTGATGTACATGTATATTATTCATATTGTGAGACATGCATAAACGCTCTTTAAAAAAATGGAGCTGCAGCAACAAAACCTGTAATTCCTTAAAAAAAAAAATCACATGCACTGAAAAAATGGTAACATGTAAATTAACTGGTTTTATTAGTCAAAAATATTATTTATTAAACATCACTGAACCAACCTAAATGCACCAATTTATACTTAAAATTTTTTGTTGTTGCATTTGGTGACAGCTGCACGTTGCCAGTGTTATTTTAGTATCATTGGAATAAAATTATTTTATAGTTTATCATTTGACAGTTTGAATTACTTTGTGTTTTTGTCGTTTATTAATTTTTTTTATATTTCTATATTGTTTTTATTCATTTTTATTTGTTTGGCAAATATAATAAGTTTGAGGATATATATATTTCAGTTAACATTTATTTTAAGTATTAGTTTAGTGAAAACTACTTTAAAAAAAAAAAAACCTAGTAAAAACAAAGTATTAGTTTAATTTAATTATAATAACCCTGCTTTTTAGAGTGTGGAAAACTTTTGCTTAATTTTCCTGAAAATCTACTGAACAGTACTTGTGCTTTTTGCTGACATCAAAGTGATTCTCCTGTTCACATGTATATATTTTACATATGCATATCGCTGGATGGGTCATTTAGCATCACAAAGAATGAATTTACTTTACTTACTTTTTTACTTTTAGTCATTTAGCAGACGCTTTTATCCAAAGTTCCGCGGTAAACTAAACTAAACTAAGCTTTTTTTTTTTATTCATTTAACAAAACTCAAATTGAATTCAGCTGGACACACTTTCCTGTTTATCACAACAAATGGCCAAGCAAAGCACACGACACTAATTTAATTAGAATTAATAATAATAATATTAATAATAATAGAATTAGAATTAATTTAATTAATCTAATTTAATGCAACAGATCATGCTGTGACAGTTTAATTCAGATATAGATTAAAATATCTGACATTAACAAAGAGCAGCAGAAGATATTAATACATTCGGTCCATTAAATGTATGCGTGAATTCACAATGTTTAAACAAAAAGTGTGTTGAGGTAAAAAAGTAGCATTGTTGTCATAGTTCCATTTTTATACAGTACCGTATGTTACATTTAGGACTAATATCACAATAATTGTGTTGATTACAGAATTTTATAGCGTTTTCACAGATGTAGCTCAGGCTGTCAGTGGTGAGGTCAGAATATCAAGGAAAAAAGTGAGGTTAAACATCAAATAAAGTCAAATAAAAATGATTTAGACAACAATAAAATCATATTCTTCATTGTTTTTTGACTGAAAATTAAAATTGTCATCGTTTATTCACGTTGTTCCAAACCTATATTTCTTCTGTGGAACATGAAAAATAAATATTGTGGGGGTTTTCTGTCCATAAACTGAAAGCTACGGTGTCCAATGTTGTTTGTTGTCAAATCTTCCACAGAAGAATGAAAACCATACAGAATGAGTAAATGCTGACAGAATGTTGAAAATTTTTTTTTTTTTTTTGGGGGGTGCACTATCCCTTTAAGTCCTATTGCCATTGTTGTGAAAGCAGTTCTGTATGTTTGCTAAGAGACCAGCAGTCTGACTGTATATAAAAAGAGACCGCTGAGCCCGGCGACGGCTGCCACGGCGACAGCCCTGACGACCAGGAACTCCATGGAGTCCTCGAGCTTGGTGTGCAGCCGCAGCACCTGTCTGTGAGTGTCCTCGCGAGAGCCCAAGTTCTCGATCAAGTGACTGGCGAGTCCGCGCTTCTCTTTGAGTGGCATCTGAGCGCCGATTCTCTGTTCGGCCTCCTCCTGACTCAGACCGTCCCTCTGCATGAGGCGGGACAGCTGCGTCGCCGGATCACTGCCAAAATACAGACTCATGAGGTGAAGAGCCCAGTGTTACTACTGTTAACTCAAATGATTTCAAACTGTTAAAGGTGCTGTATGTAATATTGATAGCTAGCGGTTGAAATTCAAAATATTGGAAAGAGTTGTTTCTCCAGCCCCTCCTTCTCAGACTCGACATGCAGGTTGCCAGATTGAGGACACACAACAGGAACGAGTGCAGCTGTCAATGGAAGGCGACGAGCCTTACACTATAAGCTGATGAGTTGATTTATCCACGTTTTAATGTTCCTCTGGTCATTGAGCTTTTTTTTTTAGGTCTGGTAGAATCTGTGACCTCTGACCCAGTTCATTTACTGGCTTCCATGGCTGCAAAATGCTGTGTTTTCTGCCAACTGGCAACCAGGGCTTTTGAAATACTATTGGGTAAATTGGCAGTGGGCGGAGTCACACAGACCAAAAACATGAAACGCACATTTCTAAGTAGAATAATTGGCTGTAGCCTTGTGTGTGAACTTAGCATGTTTACTAAATATCTGCAAACGTACTATGGTAATTTTATGCTTTAGTAATTACATAACAGCACCTTTAACTGAAACACAGCTGAAATAAAATATAAATGTTAGATTACACATTTTTATAAAACTTAATTTCAAAAATGAGAAATGTTTCCTTCCCTGAAAAGTTGAAGTACTAAATTATAAAAAAAAATTTATAACTAAATAAAATAAATAGAAATATTTTTAAACAAGTAATAAAAATTTAAGAAGCACATAAAATTATCACAACTAAAATTAAAGAGAAAACTGAAAAAAAATATATAAAAATATTAATAAACACTATAATGTATATAAATAATTCTAACATAACACTGAAAGACCCTGCTTTCAATGTTATTTTGACATCTGCTTTAAAAACTAAATCAACACACGGTCCACTATAAAGCATTCAACCCAATCTGACTGATGTTATAGCGAGCAAAGAAAGAGAAAATGAACATCGTACCAGTATACGACAACAGTGTGGGTTAGGAAACGAGTGAGACGTCGGGTTTCAAAAAGCAGCGGCACATCCAAAACCACATACCTGTAGCCTAAAGAACAACAAACACAAACATTAGTTCATGAGATTTTGGCACACACTTCTATCATCATTTATTTGATTTTATGCATTTGTGAGTGTACCTTTAATGAAATACAGCAGTATTTGTTTGAACATTTCTTTATGTATTTCTGGGTGTGTGATGGAGTTCAGAAGTCTTCGTTTCTTGGGGCTGGAGAAGATGATCTGCCTCAGTTTCTGTCTGTCAATCTCACCATTGTCTAACAAAATCTCCTGTCCAAAGTGCTGCACGATCAATCTATACGCTGGGCTCTGGGGCTCCACCACTGAAAAAATATATATAAAAATATTAATAAACACTATAATGTATATAAATAATTCTAACATAACACTGAAAGACCCTGCTTTCAATGTTATTTTGACATCTGCTTTAAAAACTAAATCAACACACGGTCCACTATAAAGCATTCAACCCAATCTGACTGATGTTATAGCGAGCAAAGAAAGAGAAAATGAACATCGTACCAGTATACGACAACAGTGTGGGTTAGGAAACGAGTGAGACGTCGGGTTTCAAAAAGCAGCGGCACATCCAAAACCACATACCTGTAGCCTAAAGAACAACAAACACAAACATTAGTTCATGAGATTTTGGCACACACTTCTATCATCATTTATTTGATTTTATGCATTTGTGAGTGTACCTTTAATGAAATACAGCAGTATTTGTTTGAACATTTCTTTATGTATTTCTGGGTGTGTGATGGAGTTCAGAAGTCTTCGTTTCTTGGGGCTGGAGAAGATGATCTGCCTCAGTTTCTGTCTGTCAATCTCACCATTGTCTAACAAAATCTCCTGTCCAAAGTGCTGTACGATCAGTCTATACGCTGGGCTCTGGGGCTCCACCACTGATGCACAAAGAAATCACACAAATAAAGCACGTATTAAGTTAATAAATGTATATTAAATTATATATAATATTATTTTAAAATATTTAAATATATTTCACTTAATTATTTTAAAAATCTATATTAAATATATTATTTATTTTATTATAATTATTACATTTATATATTGTATTTATTTAATATTTAATTTATAACAAATAAATTCAGAATACACACACTTCCTAAAGTTATTTAAGATTTTAAATTGCATCAACGCCTGCTTCTACATCACTGCCTGTTTAGCCCCCTTCCTAAAGTTATTTAAGATTTTAAATTGAATTGAATTTTTCATTTTTCATTAATTTATCATCTAAAAAACTATTTTAAAGGGATCATAAACTGAGAAATAAAAATGCCCTTGATCTTTCGACATATAAGACATAAAACATCTTGTAAGTTTCAGAACTCAAAACTTTCTCGCTAGTTTAAAAACGGCTAATATTGAAGCCAAAATGAAAGGTGGTGGAATGTGACACTCTATGATGTAATAGTGTGGCTAAACCCCGCCTCCGCAGAAGAAGATCAACGCCTGCTTCTACATCACTGCCTGTTTAGCCCCGCCCACCGATTCACGCATGTAGTGTAAATAACGAGAGGCAAACACAGGTCTACACAGAAACCAAACGATAAAAATGCTCTGAAGACAATAAGACGCTGTTCAGTGCCAAGCTGTGGAAAAACAGTCTTTGCATCGCCTTCCTTCTGATACCAACATTAGGAAAGAGAGGATGAACTTTATTTTTACTGAAGATCCAGACCGCATCAGTAAGAACTTAGATTAGATTAGTTTACAAACAAGGCACAATTCGACACAGGATTTTCAGAAAGATTGAAACTAAAAGACGATGTTGTGCGATTATATTGGATCTGACAGTCACTCCACACCAGTGTGAGTTACTGTTTTCATTACATACTCACTATTGCTTCATCTGTTATTACAGATCGTTTGATTGTACTTAGTATTTATGCGTTTTTTTAACCTAAATCACAGCAGCGTCCATCTATGAAGGATGTAGCTGTCAAACACACACAAATGTTGGCCAATCATAGCAGAGGGCGTTTACTTCTGAGTCTACAATCCACCACACCTATTCAAACAGAGCGAAAACAGGACAGAAAATAGCCTATTACTTCTAAATTATGACGTTTTTTGATGTTAAAAATCTTGATAAGATTATAAACGGAACTCAGAGAACAGTACAAAATGTAAAAAAATAAAAGTTAGGACCCAAAGTCATGACCCATTTAATGATTGTTTTATGTTTAAATGCTTCAAATTAGTTTTCTAAATGGTACCTACCTTTTTTTTTAATGATTTCTTTAAATACATTTTTTCAAAACACAAAAACCTACATATGAATTTCTTTACAAAATAATGGTACTAAAGACAAACCAGCACTAAACACCTTTTCGGGCAACCACATCTGCATCGATGACAGGACAGCCCAGCTATTTCAGCTGTGAAGACACTGTGCTCTTCCCTGAGGCGATGCCTCCAGTTAAACCCACCAGAAACATGCTGAAATACACAAATCATGGTCATTTACTCACTAACATATATGTGGCTGGGGAATATTGATCAGTGGCGCCTTCTAGCGGCCTCCACTGGAATTACATTTCAAATTTGGGCATATAAATATGTAATTAAATACAAAAGTAGTAGGTAATATTTCTAATAATAACAACAACCTACATTATGATGGCTGTCTTGTTTATAGCTGGACATTGAGTGTAAAACTTAAGTTAAATTAGTTAACACATTTTGCTTGGGTTAAAAAACACTCATAGCACAATAATAATGTGATCAACGATGGTAATAAACAGTATTGACATTTTAAAATGTTAAAAACATGCAGAAAGCGCACTTACCCAACAGCAATGACCTACTTCATATGCTGCAAAGACATTACAAACGCGTTTCTGAATAGAAAACGTATACACGAAAATAAAGACGAGCCGCGAAGAAACCTTAAAACACAAACATGGAGCTTAATAGAAAGTATCTAAAGGGTTTGAGGACTCTATAATAATGCTAGATAAATATAATCCCATTATTTGTGTACATAACATTGACCTGTGCGCTTGCAATGTTTCTCTTCCTCCTCGTTGTAAACGAATCTAACGCGTAAACAGTATTGACATTTTAAAATGTTAAAAACATGCAGAAAGCGCACTTACCCAACAGCAATGACCTACTTCATATGCTGCAAAGACATTACAAACGCGTTTCTGAATAGAAAACTTATACACGAAAATAAAGAGCCACAAAGAAACCTTAAAACACAAACATGGAGCTTAATAGAAAGTATCTAAAGGGTTTGAGGACTCTATAATAATGCTAGATAAATATAATCCCGTTATTTGTGTACATAACATTGACCCGTGCGCTTGCAATGTTTCGCTTCCTCCTCGTTGTAAACGAATCTAACGCGTCAAATCAGCGCCGCCACGCGGCCTGGAGCGCAACGTCAAATCCGCTGCGTGGTATTTACAGCTAATTCTGGGTGTTCAGCAAACGCTGATTATCTTTCATAAAGAAAGATAGGAATGTATACGATTTTAAGTGAAAGTCTACATTTTCTCCCATTTATAATGATTGCTTAACGCCTGCCTGAACCAACAAACTAGTTTAATGTCATCTTTGGTAGGCTACTATTTATGCAATGGCAGACCGGTATTTTAGAGTAAGAGTAGAAATGGTAGATTTCCAAGAGGCTGTATTGAACAACCTTGCACTATTTTGACATTGAGTTCATGATTTTATCCTAAGCAATGTACAGTTTTCTTATGCCACTTCTGGTGTGACCTAGAGGTTAAAAACAAATAATGTTTTTACCACCCAAGGCGGTCAACCAAGCTGGTCTTGTTTGCCTCAAGTGAGCATAAAGGCTTTTGTTAGTAAGTTTGACCATGTTTAATTAGCTAGAGCTAGAAACTCTACAGTCAAAGATACTAATATGTATCATTTTAGGTACTAATATGCACCCTTTAGGGATAAAAAAAAGAAGGTACAAAAGTATATAACTTTGTAGGCCAGGGGTCCTAAATCATTTTCAGACCTGGTCTATGATAACACATCTAATAATGGTCTCTTAATTGTGGTTTTAATTGAAGTTTAAACTTGTATATTTTATTAAGTATATGCATTTTTTCCTTGATTTCTTCCTTTTTAAAATTATTTTATGGCTCAAACATCACCCAGATCATGCTAGACTTTAGTGCAAAAAAGCATGTGAATTGCGTGTAGGTAATATCTGGTCTCCAGGTAATGTCAGATGTCATTAAAGTGAATTCACTCTTTTAATGTTTTATGTATAATTTTTCCTTGCTAAATAACTTGTTGCATCAATGCCATTTTTCTTTATAATGACTTTTGTTATTATATGTGACCGGTACAAGTTTTAAAAATGCCTACTAAAAATTCTAAAATATTAATACTTACAAAAGATTGAAAATTATGTTTACATTTGCAATATTCCATGGGTTAAAAAGATTCAGGATTCCTACTTTGAGTTTTGTTTTTAATAAAAACAGAAATTAAGGAAAACCCCACAAGAAATGGAATTTCTTTATTGTACAGCACATGACTTTTGGGCACGTCAGAAGTGAAACCATTCACCATTTCACAAGTGATTTTTTGTTCTTTTTCTAGGATATCATGAACAAATTATAAAATTGCAAAAGTTCCATCTGACATGATTTTCGAACAATTAAGCAAAGCTGTTGTGCACAATGGAAACAACATCATAATATCATCAGAGTCATGTTCATATTCAGTCAAAGAGAGAAATATTTACACAGTACAGAGGGAAATTCAGAGCACCACATCACGTAATAAATGTACATTGACAAAGGCATATTGATATTTCCTGTGTAAATTACCCACAGGCTGTGAACAAAATAAACAGACAGCGGAAGAGAATGGCCTTGATTTCAGTTCTAGTAAGTGTGAGTGAAACTCACGCTAAAAACAGTGTGCAAATCTAAAATCAGTTAAATTACGGGTCAGTTTTTAGACATTGAGACTGTATGTAGGGTTTAAAGGTGTCAGCACCTAGTATATCATATAAAACGTACTAAAATCCTCTGGAGAATTCCACAACTGCAGTTTATGCTAGATGTTAACTCCTACTCTTAATCGCCAACTTTGTAAAAGACAATCCAGTACTTAATCTCAACTCCAGTTATATTTGTTTCAGTTATTATAAGGAAGTTATGAAGGGTTGCAAAACAAATGACACGTTGCAACTGTGGTATCATTTATAGTTAGTTGACAATCATCACAAGAGACAGCGTTAATCACTGCTCTACATGTGATTGGCACCAGATCAGCATGAGCAGAGCTATTTTAGTAAAAGTCTCTTTGTATTATGCTTGATAGTCGTCAAATAGTTCAGTGTCTCAGCCTTCATGCTCCTTACAGTACCCTGTAAATTTGTCTTAATTATTCATAAAATGTTGCTTTAAAAATGACGTGTCTTGTGCTTGTTTTAATAATGGTAAACATGAGAAAAATAATAGTAAATAGCTAAAAAAAAATTAGAAAAGTACAATTGAGAAGTGTCATAAATTATTAGCTTTTAATATTTGAATGGCTTATTAAAATGATCCGAGTCAGACTTTTGTCACAGTCAATGCAATGCAGACAATGTGAATATTAACAGCGTTGGAAAAGTTTGGATGGAAATACATTGGCCAAACACTGACCTGTAAACTCGTATATAATATTTAATTAAAAATTTTGGCAAATTTCTTCCCATCAGGCATCAGTATCAGATGCATCTAATATCCATCTTCATGCTTTGATAGTGTCTATTTTAATTTGTAGGCATAAAAAAATCTGTTGTCCTATACTAGTTATCTCATGCACATATAGGCTATCATACATATGCACAAAATGCTAATGGCTCTTTTAAAACAAATGAAAAGCGGACTGAAAATGCTAATGTACATTAATATCTACTGTATTACAGTCGATGCTTTTTCATTGTAAGTGAAATTGGGGTCCCGTTGAAGAGTAACTTAATTTGGAATCAGCTTTTCCTATACAAATCTGCATAACATATAATACAATAAATCGAAAATGCATTGTGTAATGACTTCAAAATTGCTATAACATCACATCACACATAAATGTGAACATTAAGCCTTGTTAATTTAATTTGAATTCATCTACTTAAGGACTAACGGTAAAAAATCTGGAATGTTTGAAATCTGAACTGTACATTTCAGATTGGCAATGCACATAACACATAAAGTTAGTATGAAAGATTGAGGAAATGACATCAAAATAATGAATATTGAAGGAAGAACGAGCAAGTTAGGAAGAGATACCAAGGAATATACTGCATCGGAACATAAGAAAATGGGTCTCTAAAAGTTTAATGTGAAGTTTCTGAAAACATCAAGTCCTTGATCCAACATATTGAAGACTCAAGCTTTAGCGAAATCCATCCATTCAAAAAGTCGATCACAAAGCCATTGAGAGTGAAAAGGTACTTGGGTACTTTTGGATGCAGTTGTTTGTAAGAGTTTGATTGGCTTGGAAATAGAAAGACTGTAAGACAAAGTCTTCCTCTTGTAGACCAGCATATTGTGTTGTTGAGTTGTGCTTTATATTAATGCACTCGCCCTGTTGTTTGGTATCTTGTATTCCTCCATCTGCAATGGCATTCTTTTCACTATAACTAGTTCTTAAATTTAATGTGATTCTTGGAACATAAGAAAATGGGTCTCTAAAAGTTTAATGTGAAGTTTCTGAAAACATCAAGTCCTTGATCCAACATATTGAAGACTCAAGCTTTAGCGAAATCCATCCATTCAAAAAGTCGATCACAAAGCCATTGAGAGTGAAAAGGTACTTGGGTACTTTTGGATGCAGTTGTTTGTAAGAGTTTGATTGGCTTGGAAATAGAAAGACTGTAAGACCAATTCTTCCTCTTGTAGACCAGCATATTGTGTTGTTGAGTTGTGCTTTATATTAATGCACTCGCCCTGTTGTTTGGTATCTTGTATTCCTCCATCTGCAATGGCATTCTTTTCACTATAACTAGTTCTTAAATTTAATGTGATTCTTTGTTTACAGAACACTAAGATGGTATGATGCCACCAAATTTGAGTTCTTTGACCCCTGAGTTGCATTCAAATTGATCAGTGAAAATATATTGTCATAGAAAGCCAAAATAATCCAAAAGCATGACAATCATTTTGGAAACGTCTATTAAATTATAACAACACAAATAGTCAGCCCGTGAAAATATCATTGGGTGACATTTGTAAAACAGTCATTATCAATTTGAACACATCTCTAGTTTGTCCAATTATTCAAGGCAGCTGCTGGGATTGATTTCTTGCTCTACTTCTTGGCATGAAACACCATGAGGGGGCGCTCTTCAATGCGCTGCCAGGGACTTTTCTTGTTCTCTTCCTTGTCATCGAGGTCATTGTCATCTTCTGGGCTGGTGACAGAGTCACGTTGCGTTTCGCTGTTGCTACTACGTGAGCTGTTCCCCCGGCTTCGACCCCTTCTCGGCATTGAAGACCACCTGGGTTCCTCGGGACCGTCATCCAAAAGAGGGGTCAAAGGGTTTTCCAGTGGAGAACTGGCCCCCATGCGGCTCACTCCTCCACTTAGGTCCAGAGGGTCATGGTAGGTTGGTTTGGAGTAGTGTTTCCCACCACTTGTACTGCTGGAGCTACTTCCTCCATGGCCCTTGCGTCCGCTTCCGTGGTGTTCCTCTTTGTTCTTGCGACTGGATGCGGACTTGCGCTCGTGTTGGGTATCTTGGAGACTTGTATCTACGTTTCGGTCTTTACTACTCCCGGCAGGGGCGCTCAACGTGCTTTGGGCGCTGTGGTTGCCACTATGTGTTCCACTGTGGCTGAGATCGGCACCTACATCTATGTAGGAGTGGCGCACGTGAGCGTTGGCTCGTCCGTCGAGTGATATAAACCAAGCACGAGGGTGTTGCTTCACCCCCAGTTCCAGAAGCTTCTTCTCCGTAAGTGCTTGCAGCTCCCCGTTCATCTGGGAGATGGTGGAGTCATTGAACAAAACGGGGAAGTGAACTGGTGCTGGTGGTCCACCGGGGGGCCAAACACTCTCATCAGAGCCTGCTGGAGAATCACCTTGTTGGGCTTCTGTATGGCCTGAACCAGGGGTCTGGCCTTGATGGTTTTGGCCTTGAATCCCACTGCTTGTACCTTGCAAACTCTGTCCATCTCGGTCCGCTTGGTTCGATCCATCTTTACCCTGATCTGTGGCACCAAACTCGGACGAAAGCCTCATGTAGTGGGCCGGGATCACAAGAGTGGGAACCATAGAACGGTACATGTTCTCCTTCATCTGATCCAGTGAGCTGCAGAATATAATCTGACCTGGTTGCGTGTTAAGCGACGTTGGGCGAGCAAGGTGATCCGGCCCTTGCAAAACCTGCGAATACTCCGGTGGCTTGTCAACAGTTGGTGGAGAAGGCGGGTCGGATGTGTAGCCACGGTTATCATTGACAACGTGCCTCCGGCGATAGTCGTGATCCTTGTCGTCAGGGCTATAGTTGCGTCCATATTCATCATGTAGAAGATTGCTATCCAGATTGCTGGTATCCGTGGATCGATGTACCTTCATGGGGAAACTCTCTGCATTCTTTTGGGCTCCTTTGGACTGCTTGGTCTTAGAGGAGTGCCGAAGCTTGTGGGCAGGAATGTGCCTGGTAAACTCATCCCGAGCACTCTTAAAGGCATGGGATGGGGATCCCTCGGATTTGTTGGCATCTAAGTTGCCATTGGAGGCAGCAGATTCAACATGGCCACCACAGATGAGGTTCAAATGGGACATGGAGGTGCCTTGGTCCCGCTTGGATCCGTTCAAAGCAGATGGAGCTTGAACCTGTTTCTGCTGCCGTCGGGGCTTCAGATATCTTCGTCTAGAAAATAGATGATGATATTTAGGAAAAGCACTCTCAGAAACAGTCAATCTTATAATCAACCCAATCTCAGATGGAAAAAATGGTATTATGTTGCTTCTTGCACATTTCAAACAACTTTCGAAGTGAAATGTCACATTCAAAATAGACGCATGTCTTTCCAATGAGCCTATGTTGCTTCTAATTACACATAATTTAGACAAACTAGTACACACCTGCAATAATAGAGTAGGACACAGAGCAAGACTAGTACCAACAGAGCAAGAGATCCCAAGATGGACAGCAGGAAGAAGGTGTGGTAGGCTGTGATGTCCCTCAGGCCTGGGTGAGACAAACCTGAGCCTAGTGTTCAAATACAAAGCACGATCAGCATTTGTGCACGTTTCCATGTTTGTTGAGGTACAAGTGTGTATATTGTGGCATGTACCAG
Source organism: Sinocyclocheilus rhinocerous (assembly GCF_001515625.1). Lineage (NCBI taxonomy): Eukaryota > Metazoa > Chordata > Actinopteri > Cypriniformes > Cyprinidae > Sinocyclocheilus > Sinocyclocheilus rhinocerous. The sequence continues at coordinate 1,147,586 of NW_015626863.1, forward strand.
TGCAATTGCATTTGAGTATGTTACCTGCTGAAGAACGGAAAGCTGCAATCCAGTAGCCAAGTTGGGAGGCAGTGAAGACCCACGTAAGCTGCGATCCCTCTCGAGTGATAAATCCTGTTCCGTTTCGTACCCATAGTCCTAGAGAACAAACGCATAGCATTCCTACCGCATTTCCAAAGTGAAGAGCTAGTATTGACTGGGATTAAGCAGGAGTTTCTTAGGCACTTCCATCGTCACAGATGGGACAATACATTATCGTTTTTTATTTGTATAGTTACACACTCTACTTTTGCTAAATAAAAGCATGCCTTCAAGCATTGTGAGTACCTGTCTTGGTGTCGTACATCCATACGGGTATGCTGGTGGCAGATCGTATGTGAGTATCAGAAGGCAGAGGCACAGAGATGTGAACTGGCTCGCTGACCTCAACCGCTCGACCCTCACGGTCAAACAGTTGTGCACTGACTGCTGCTATTGTTGTCAGGTCCGTCCAGCCATTCTCTCCTCCTTAAAACCATTATAAATATACTATATTATCTATAGCTCTATTTCATATAGCAAGACTCTCTTATATACAAGTCTCTTCGTACGGAGCATTTATTATGGTTCAAATATTTAAATATCTTTATATTGAAAGATTCTAATGGTTTTTGGACCTGTGTTGTTTGGTTCCAGAGCGAGTGGGTAAGGGAATGAGTTAATTTCATTCTGCTCTCTGGCTGTTGTTAAAACTGCAGTCAGTTCTGTGTAGGAGGAGTTAAACTGTAGGCTCCGCCTTGGAACCTGCAGCCATGGCTGGCTCCGCCCACCTGAAGGTTAAAACCGTAAAAGAAATTAAGTGCAAGAAACATTACCATACTACCTTTTTAGAGAGATTAACTAATATGCTACATAATCAAATTCAGTTAATTAAATATGCCTAAATGTTTTTCTTGAAAAATCAAAGGTATTTGTGGTGGAATTTTTTTAATGGATATGTAACATTTTGTGGAAACCAACATTATTCTGATTGATTAATAGATTGAATTCTTAAGCTTGGGAACCAATGAGTGTATTCTGGAATAGAAATGCCTTTATGCCAGTTTCCAATGTGTGTAGGGCATCTTTGCTTTGGATAAAAGCATCTGCTAAATTTCTAAATGTAATGCAATGATTGCACTATGTAGCTTGGTTGCCACTTAGGCAATACACTTTCTATGTTCTGTTATTTTGTGAAATGTAAGCCTCTCCGAGGCACGTCACTGATTGCCTTACAATAGATGCCTTTACATCTATGTATGTGTGTGTGTGTATGTATGTATATAAAGTTGTTTTAAAAGTCATTGATGTTTTCTTACTTGGGGAGCCATGAAACACCTGGATGACATCATCATATAGGATCAGTGTGCCGGGCTTCTGGGCCATCAGGTAAAGACTGACAGAGGCATATACTAAACGAGACAGAGATGTGTTAAAAAGGTAGTAAATTAAAATAGGCATAAATGTCTGTTACGCCATAGAGAGAACAGCATGTTAAAGTATGTCATTATAAACTTCACTTATATCAGAAATGGTCAATGTGACAATGACAGTGCCGTATAAAAAGTCTGAGAAAGTCTGCATTTTTTTTTTCCTATTGTTTAACCCTCATGTTGTGTTCTGGTCATTTTGGTCCAGAGAGGATTTTCTTTTTCCCGAAAATGGTAGTTAATGTTATCGGATTGGACTAAAATTGTCTTTGCTCACACAGTGTATAATAACTTCCCCCCAAAAAATTTTTTCATTTTTCAACCTTGTTACAGTTGGTGTTCCCGGCCAAAAATGACTGGCCTACAAATAAATGCTTATAAATTTCTTATTAACCTATATTATTATCAGATGTTGGATTCAGTCTTTGTATCAACTTTCTTTTTACCAATTAGCACAGGCTTTGCATTTCTTTTTGGAACTGACTGATCATAGGCAGTCAGATCTTAGCTTATACACCTCAGTTTTTGAGAAAACATTGCCAAAATTATCCACAAATAATGCTTTTTTCATGCATGAGATGCATAAGCTCAGATCAATGAGCTCAGATCAATGAGGCCTACGAGAAAAACAAAACCTGAGCTAACAAAGAAATCAGGTTGTCAAAAAGATAGACTCTTCAATCAGTCTCTTCCGCGGCTCGGTAAGCTTTCAACTTGTTTTTTTAGTCTCGAGCAAGACTGTACGACATTCACATTACATGATTTGACTGATTTTTACGTAGAAAGAGCGACAGCACACCGCATTAACATAAATTATCATTCATGTTTCAATGTGACAATGACAGTGCCGTATAAAAAGTCTGAGAAAGTCTGCATTTTTTTTCCCCTATTGTTTAACCCTCATGTTGTGTTCTGGTCATTTTGGTCCAGAGAGGATTTTCTTTTTCCCGAAAATGGTAGTTAATGTTATCGGATTGGACTAAAATTGTCTTTGCTCACACAGTGTATAATAACTTCCCCCCAAAAAATTTTTTCATTTTTCAACCTTGTTACAGTTGGTGTTCCCGGCCAAAAATGACTGGCCTACAAATAAATGCTTATAAATTTCTTGTTAACCTATATTATTATCAGATGTTGGATTCAGTCTTTGTATCAACTTTCTTTTTACCAATTAGCACAGGCTTTGCATTTCTTTTTGGAACTGACTGATCATAGGCAGTCAGATCTTAGCTTATACACCTCAGTTTTTGAGAAAACATTGCCAAAATTATCCACAAATAATGCTTTTTTCATGCATGAGATGCATAAGCTCAGATCAATGAGCTCAGATCAATGAGGCCTACGAGAAAAACAAAACCTGAGCTAACAAAGAAATCAGGTTGTCAAAAAGATAGACTCTTCAATCAGTCTCTTCCGCGGCTCGGTAAGCTTTCAACTTGTTTTTTTAGTCTCGAGCAAGACTGTACGACATTCACATTACATGATTTGACTGATTTTTACGTAGAAAGAGCGACAGCACACCGCATTAACATAAATTATCATTCATGTTTTCATAACCGCTGGCCAAATTCAAAAACGGGACTAAAATTAAATAATCTTTGAGAGCAAGGGGGCCCCCTGGTGTTTCGGGGGCCCTACGCAGCTTGCGTATTTTGCGTATAAGGAGGATCGGCTCTGATTTTGAAACATTGAAAACAAAGAATTTATGATACAAAATGAAGAAAAATGTCAGATTCCGAACAAGATGCAACTTATGTATAATGCACAATTTATACAGTTCACATTAATGTTTACTCACAGGGTAAACGGCTGGCGTGCCAACGAGACTAAAATTAAATAATCTTTGAGAGCAAGGGGGCCCCCTGGTGTTTCGGGGGCCCTACGCAGCTTGCGTATTTTGCGTATAAGGAGGATCGGCTCTGATTTTGAAACATTGAAAACAAAGAATTTATGATACAAAATGAAGAAAAATGTCAGATTCCGAACAAGATGCAACTTATGTATAATGCACAATTTATACAGTTCACATTAATGTTTACTCACAGGGTAAACGGCTGGCGTGCCATGGCACTGAGCTGGTGAGGTAATCTCTCTGAGATGCTGTAATGATTACCCATGTTCCCGTGCGGTACAGGAAGCTGACGACCTGCACGCCATCACTGCCTGCTTTGCTTTGTGCCAGCAGAGTCTGGTTACCACGAACAGCAATAGCAGCGTTGACCAGGGGTGAAAGATCACCGCTGTCAAACACCTGGACCCTCACCTGCACCTCTGAGAGAGATAAAACAAGTTCATATGACCAGATGCATAGCAAGAACATCTTCTGACACGTTTAGATTCAGAAACAAGAAGTCAATAATAAGAAACCTCAATTATAACCAGATATATGGCACACTAAAAGACCAAATGCATATAGAAATATCTTAGATTTTTAACACAGATAACTGCATGGTTCTCATAAAAAAGAATATGAGGTAGCTTTCATTTAGCATTCACAACTCACTCTGAAACAATATAGACAGCTAAAGTAATAAATGAGCACATTCATAATCAGCAGTCAGTGGACCTCAGCAAATCTTAGATTTGTATAATTGATAGACACACAAAAGCTTAAATGTGCTTTTTTAATGCAGCTATTCCAATAATGTGCACTTATTGTTTTCTGTCTATAAAGCCATGCGATGCATTTTGAGTAACATTCGTCAAAATCTGCATTTCAGAATTTGCATTCAGCAATCATAGACCGATGCATACAAATAATACGTTTTTGCAGTAGCATTTGGCTCGCTTGCTCGATGTTTTGGGCATAAAATAGACCAACGCTCCCTCATCCAGACCCGCTATGCGCCCCTTTATTCTCTACTCACCGAGAGCTTCCCTTTCAGGGATCGATTTACCAGCTGTCCCTTTAAAAACGGAAAAAAATATAAAGAAGAGAAAACGAGAGACGAAAAAGGATGGCATCTTCAAAGCTACATCGCTGTTTTCACCTCGTCGGCCATATGTGGATGTGTGTGTGTTTTTTCAGACATGGTTGCCAGCATCCTTCCGTGTGATGCGGGATGCTGCGCTGCCGCCGCCTCTCATTGTCAGTGGAAGAGGAAAAACAGCGGCCTCGCGTGGACAAACATTTAAATAAACCTACAGCAAATTTGTAGTAGGCCTATCTACTGTTTGTTTTGGGAATCTGTTCTGATTACATATAGAGAAGACCGCGGAAAGTTGGACTTCATGTCAGTAACTATAAGGGTTTGAGTCAAAATCCAATAACACAAAATTCATCTTTTTTGGTTTCAAACGCCTAATTCAAAAATTTCTTAAAGGAATAGTTTATCTGAAATGTAAATTTTGCTTAAAATTTCCTCACCCTCGGGCCATTTAAGATGTAGAAGAGTTTGTTTCTTCATGGGAACAGATTTGGAGAAATTTAACATTACATCACTTGCTCACCAATGGATGCTCTGCAGTGAATGGGTGCCGTCAGAATGAGAGTCCAAAGAGCTGATAAAAAGATCTCAATAATCCACAAGTAATCCACACCCCTCCAGTCCATCAATTAACATCTTGTGAAGTGAAAAGCTGCGTGTTTTTAAGAAACAAATCCATTATTAAGACGTTTTCACTTTAAATCGTAGCTTCGTCCTCTATCCATTATATTGCTTTCTCCAGTGAAAATGTCTTATTCAGGAGAGAAATATGCATAGATCAAGCAACATTTACAAGCAAAAACAGTCCAAAACAATCTAAACAAATATGTTGGTGGATTTTGATGTGAGAAGACAACAGGGGATGGACTTTTTCACTGGAGGAAGTATTATTGGACTCGTATTTTAGCCAGAAGTGATGGCTTGAAGTTAAAAAGCCTTAATGATGGATTTGTTTCTTACAAACACGCAGCTTTTCACTTCATAAGATGTTAAATGATGGACTGGAGTGGTGTGGATTACTTGTGGATTATTGTGATGTTTATCAGCTGTTTGGACTCTCATTCTGACGGCACCCATTCACTGCAGAGCATCCATTGCTGAGCAAGTGATGTAATGCTGCATTTCTCCAATTTTTTTTCTGAGGAAGAAACAAACTCACCTACATCCTGGATGGCCGAGGGTGAGTACATTTTTAGCAAAATTTTATTTTGGGGTAAACTATTCCTTTAAATTACAATATTTTCTTGTGAATTGTCATTCAGTCTAAAATCCCAATATAAGTGAATACGTCAACACAATAAAACCAATTTTTTAAATATATATATAAATGTCTGGTTGGGCCAAGTTGTCATATTTATTGTAATTTTTATTGTTTTACAATTGTTTGACAATTTCATAATTGTTTTGTTAAAATTTAGTTTTATTTAATGGCAGGTTTCATTATGACAACCATCTATCTGTGATATCTGATATTACACTAGTATTTTAAAATGGATACAAAGTGCTTTAGTGCAGTTTATCATAATAAATTAAACAAGACAGAATCTTTTCTTCAGAACAACTGTGTGTGTTTGAATTAATTGTGCTAAAGGGAAATACTCCATACCCTAAAAAGCGCTTCATGGAAGACCGCAAACAATGCAGCTGTTATTTGCCTCAAAATACCTAGAGGACGCTATTTAACTGATTATCCTGATATGACTTGATCATTAGTCAGAGTAAATTAAATACACTTAACAGTAGGTCCAGATTCATACAACAGTCCCAATTATGAACATCTTGACTTCAGTAATTGTGGGAAAGGTGAAACCTGTTCCGTGCTGTCCCACAGGTACCTCCTGCTGTGAAATAGCTCAGATGAACAGCTTATGTAAGACAAGAGTGGGGGGTCAAGGGGCTGGGTGGTCTTTCCCCACTTCTGCAAAAGAAAATGAATCCTGGGAAATCCATAAAGGGGATTAACAGTGAAACACAACCAATCTGTGCTAATGTCTGTAGTAGTAAGTCAGTAACTTTACTTGTATAACACTTTATGAAACAGAGAAAGACAATTATGAGTTAATAACTGACCAATTTTTCTTTTGTCCAGATCTGTTATTCAGAAATACATTAAAAGGTAATTTTATAGACAGTGACTTGAATACACTGATTTCAATGTTTGTAAACGTAATTTATTCATAAAAATATAAATATATATATAGGCTATATAATATAGGCCTATTATAGTATATTAGATGTTTTACCTTGAAAACATTAAAAACATTTTTTTAAAACGTTGTGTACACCCACATGGATTTAAGGTGCAAGGAACGTATTTTTCTACTTTTTCCTAGATGTTTTCATCACTTGCCATTTTCACGGTCATTAATTCTAAGTATTTGTGTAAAATGTTAACAAAATTGTAGGAAACTAACATCAATACTTCAACAGAATGTTAACTTTCAATGACCATGGCACATTTAAACAAGATTTTTAAAAAAAGATTCTCCTTTGTATCATCTCAGCATCGCAGACATCCTTATTTCATTGTAAAAGTATACATACATATATACATATACATACACACACACACACACACATATATATATATATAAAATCGTTTATATAATAAACGATTTTACATATATAAATAAATATATTTATTTATTTATATATGTATTTGACAATTTAAAGCTTCTTTTACCAAGCACGTGTACATCACTGTACATATTTATTTATTTATTTATTTCAGGTTTATTTGACAGGTACAATGCACATCAATAATACATAAATGTACAATGTGCCAGAATTAGCCAGAAGTCTATTTTGCATCTGCCGTCCCTGGACTGATGGTAAAATTGTCACCCTAAAAATATAAAGAATGAATCAATACATAATACTTACATACTCCAAAATACATATAACATTCACACTATTCCTAAAAAAAACATCCGCTTAAAAGTTATACTATACACAGAACCAACAAATCAATACCAGCTCACTCATACACACAATCCAACTGTCAAACAAAATGACAAACAATATATCAATAATATCATACATATTATGAGATGAATCTTGAAGAATACTGTTACAGTGTTTTGGTTGAGCAGACTGGTAGTCATGAGGGAACCCTTTGCTCCTGGTTGCCATAGCAACACTGTTGCCATAGATACATCTTGTCTGGATGTAGATGTGGGAGTGATTTTATTTATTTATATATAAAGTCTAAGTTTCTAAACTGTCTGAATGAGAAATTAAAGCATGACAAGGCTCGACAAAGGCAGAAAGAAGAAGAGTTTTGAAGGAAGTTTCCCATCGTTTACACAGGCTGGAAACTGACTCTCTCGTAGCTGTCGATCGGTTTTTATAGGCATAAAATGAGCCCTTAACAGAAACGTCTGTATCAGCACTCGCTGCTCTTGCCTTAATGGATCATAACTCAACATGTTGAACTAGTTGTTTGATTCATAATGGTTGGTGGATGGTGTTCAACTAAGTGTAAGTGAGATAAAGCGATGGACGTCGGGAGCTGCCTGCGATCATGCACTCGTATGCACAAATTACTGTACCTTTGCTGCAGTGAAATTTGAGCTGCCGTTTTTAAAAGCCTCTGTGTTTGTTTCACACTCTCTTTAGAAATGGCAGAAGCCCATCAGGCCGTGGCGTTTCAGTTCACTATCACTCCAGAGGGGATCGACCTGCAGCTGTCCCATCAGGCCCTGAGACAGGTCTATCTGTCAGGTCTCCGCTCCTGGAAGAAACGCGTCACACGGCTGAAGGTAAACACGCATTACACTTACTAATGGCTTTAAAGGTAACATTGCTATTTGCAATGCATTTAACTTCCTTTACGTGATGCATTTTATATGATAAATCTGGGATTTGGTTTAAAACAGCTTGTATTGTAGATGCTAGACTATGATACTATTATATATATATATATATATATATATATATATATATATATAT